>NC_140993.1:213535614-213831850 GCF_052327205.1 Somniosus microcephalus | reverse complement strand
CCAGTCACTCTCTCTCTTCCCCCCAGTCGCCCTCTCTGTTCCCCCCAGTCGCTCTCTCTGTTCCCCCCAGTCGCTCTCTCTCTTCCCCCAGTCGCTGTCTCTCTTCCCCCCAGTCGCTCTCTCTCTTCCCCCCAACTCGCTCTTTCTCTTCCCCCCAACTCGCTCTCTCTCTCTTCCAACAACAACATGCCCTCAAAAAAGCCTCGGCACCGCCGTGCACCCCCAGCTAGTCTATCTATATATATAAAGCGGCTCTTATGTCTGTCCGTTCTCTATACGTTCGAAAGTTATAGAGCGTACCTACACGCGCGTCACATCAAAAGAAAGCTTACGATTATGGACCAGTCATAGGTGTATTTACGTTTCGGCCGGACAAAAATCGCACCCGCGGTATCCAAAAAACGTTCAACATTCCGCTCATTAGCATCTCATTAGCGATAGAGTGACGTCGAGGTCGACCAATCATACGCTGGGTTGCTGGCGCGTGCGGCCGGGCCCTCCTCCGGTCGAGTGACGGGACGATTGACCAATCCTACGCTTCGGTGACCTGACGGTCGACCAATCAGTGCATGTGTGGGCGGGCCTTATCGTTCTGAACCGAGGTGAGTGGCCGCCAACTTGATTCTTCACAATTTTTTCGCCACACTTTCTGTGTGTTAGGGAACTAAGGTGAATATTTGAATTATGTGTTACGGAATTAAATAACAATTTATTTGTGTTTTAAATTGTATTTAGCAACAGGAAGAAATGAAGTGATCCCCTGCCCTTCGCCTGGAGGCTCGCCTACTTTGACGGCCATTTTGAGCGGCTGTGCCGGCGCCGGGCGTGGCCTAGCAGCCCGGGAAGCCTGGGCCTTGAGTTGCGGGCCGTGCCGGGAGCCGCCGCGCACAAAACTTCCTCGCGGCGTCAACTGACCCGCCCCAGAGCCGGACCCATAGCCACCAGGTCACCGGCCGCGGCGGGCCGTGCGGGAGCTGCCGTGCACAAAACCTCCCCGCGGCGTCAACAACCCCACCCCAGAGCCGGACCCATAGCCATCAGGTCACTCTGTTCCCCGCTCGGCTCGGGCGGGTGGGCGGGGCTCTCGGGAGTGCGGATCTCGGGCGGGGCTTGGAGAGCGGGAAGGGTTACCCCGGCAACCGGGCCCGCCGGCCGTCTCACACAGCCGCAATCGGCGGTCTTGAATCCAGCTTGGGAGAGCGGGAGTCAGCGCGCGCGACAATGTCGACCGCAGCTAAGGTGAGTCCGGCCGGGCCTCACGCGCTAGCCCGCGCATCGGCCAGCCCTGAGGCGCTGATCCGCGGGGGCGGGGTAGGAGAGAGCGGGGGAGAGGAAAGGAGAGGCAGGGGAGGTTGAATAATTGCCAGTGTGTGCAAGGTGAGAGATGTGGGTGTGAGGCTAGCAGCAGTGCTAAGTGTGTGAGGATGAAGTGAAGCATATGAATGTTAGGTATGAGTCCTGATTGATAGAGAGTGTTGGTAGGCGAGTGATGGGGTGCGGTGGATTGAGCAGTGGCTGAGGCTAGTGGTGCAGTTGGTAGGATATGGTATTTGGAGATGAAATCACTGACCTTGACCACTTGTGTGAGGTCATTAAACTTCTTGCAGCACTGCATCAAGGTCCTTGGGGCTATACTCCTAGCATTGACCTCTGTGACTATCTGTTCCCACTGCCTTCTCATCATGTTTCTAGGGGGCCTCCTGCCCCTCTGAGGATATGGGACATCTCTCCTCCTCCCCACTTCCTCCACTAAGACATCCAGTGCAGCATCCTAAAAACTGGGTGCCCGCTATTTCCCAGGTCAGATTCACATGTAGAACGACTCCCGCCATCTGTTCCAGCCACAATGCACCTCCCCTTTAAGAGATGTGGGCTAGCTTTAAGTAGTGCAGGCTAGCTTTGAATAGAGCAAGTTAGTAGCGATATAAGGGCCCCTGCTGATGTGTGCAGCCAATGAATATGCATGGGAGCACTAGCTGCACGCAGAAATCATTATAATAAGCAGGCAGCATGAAATTGGCATGCTTCCTGTCCTCCACTCAACGGGTGCAAGTTAATCACGCTTTGTGATCCCCGAGACTGGTTTCTGGGGCTAAGCAATTTAACATTATTACAGCAGTAGAAAAAAGGGATTTCAGTAAGTGTGATCAGGCAGTGAAAACACAATGGAAAGATTTAAGCAACAGCAAGAATGCAAGACTCTGGTAGCAGCTGAGTGATATTAATTTTCAGATAGACTGGGAACATAGTAACATAGGAACAGGGGGAGGCCATTTAGCCCCTCGAGCCTGTTCCACCATTCAATGAGATCATGGCTGATCTGTGACCTAACTCCATATACCCACCTTAGGCCCATATCCCTTAATAACTTTGGTTAACAAAATCTATCAATCAGATTTAAAATTTACAATTGATCTAGCATCAATTGCCATTTACATAAGAGAGTTCCAAACTTTTACCACCCTTTGTGTGTAGAAGTGTTTCCTAATTTCACTCCTGAAAGACCTGGCTCTAATTTTTAGCATTTGTTCCCTAGTTCTAGAATGCCTAACATAAGAACATAAGAAATAGGAGCAGGAGTAGCCCATTCAGCCCCTCGAGCCTGCTCCGCCATTCACTAAGATCATGCTGATCTGATCTTGGCCTCAACACCACTTTTCTGCTTGTTCCCCATAACCCTTGACTCCCCTGTAGCTCAAAAATCTGTCTATCTCAGCCTTATATTCAATGGCTCAGTCTCCACAGCTCTTTGGGATAGAGAATTCCAAAGATGCACGGCCCTCTGAGAGAAGAAATTCCTCCTCATCTCCATCTTAAATGGAAAACCCTTATTCTGAATCTATACCCCGCCCCCCCCAGTTCTAGATTCCCCCATGAGGGGAAACATCCTCTCAGCATCTACCCAGCCAGCGGAAATAGTTTCTCTCTATCTACTCTATCAGTTCCCCTTAATATCTTGAAAATTTCGATCAAATCACCCCTTAATCTTCTATATTCCAAGGAATACAACCCTAGTTTGTGTAATCTCTCCTTGTAATTTAAACTTTGGAGTCCAGGTATCATTCTAGTAAATTTATGCTCCACTCCCTCCAAGACCAATATATTCTTCCTAAGGTGTGGTGCCTAGAATGGAACACAGCACTCCAGGTGTGGTCTAACCAGGGCTTTGTACAGCTGTAGAATGACTTCTACTTCCTTGTATTTTAGTCCTCTAGATATAAAGGCCAGCATTCCATTCACTTTTTTGATTATTCTCTGTACCTTTCCATGGCATTTTAATGATCTATGTACCTGGACCCCCAAGTCTCTTTGGACCTCCATTGTTTCTATCTTTTCACCTTTTAGAAAGTACTCTGATCTATCCTTTTTTCAGTCCAAAGTGGATGACCTCGTGCTAGTGAGTATAGGAATAGGAAGATAGAACAGATGAATGCGTGGCTAAAGGGATGGTGCAGGAGGGAGAGCTTTAGTTTCCTGGATCACTGGGTCTGCTTCTGGGAAAGGTGGGACTTGTACAAGTCGGACGGTTTACACCTGAACCAGAGGGCGACCAATATCCTTGCGGGGAGGTTTGCTAGCACTGTTGGGGGGGGTTTAAACTAACTTGGCAGGGGGATGGGATACAGAGTGGAGCTATAGTAGGGGGTGATTTACAGCCAAATACGGAGGAAAAAACAAGTCAGCTGGGAAGGCAGAGCAAATATGTGAAGGCAAAAGGCAATATGGGAAGGCTGGAAGGCATTTATTTTAATGCAAGGAGTCTTGCAAATAAGGTGGATGAACTGAAGTTGTTGTTGAACACATGGGAGTACGATATTGTTGCTATCACGCAGACATGGTTGAGGGAGGGCCAGGACTGGCAGCACAATATTCTGGGGTATAGAATCTTCAGGCGAGACAGAGGGGGGTGTAAAAGGGGAGGGGGTGTTGCAATATTCATTAAGGAGTCAATTACTGCTGTAAGGAGGGATGATATATTAGCGGGTTCCTCTAATGAGGCCATATGGGTAGAACTTAAAAACAAAAAGGGGGCAAGCACTTTGCTGGGAGTGTACTATAGGCCCCCAAATAGTCAGGGGGAGATAGAGGAAGAGATATGTAGGCAAATCTCAGAGAAGTGCGAAAATAATAGGGTAATAATAGTGGGAGATTTCAACTTCCCCAATATTAATTGGGAAAGTCAGAGTGTGAAAGGCTTAGAGGGTGCAAAATTCTTAAAGTGCATCCAGGAGAGCTTTTTGAGCCAACATGTAGAAAGTCCTACAAGAGAGGGGGCGGTACTGGACCTAATTCTAGGGAATGTAGCCGGGCAAGTGGTGGAAGTGTCAGTAGGAGAGCATTTTGGTGACAGTGACCATAATTCAGTGAGATTTAAGGTGGTCATGGAAAAAGACAAAGACGGCCTGGAAATAAGGGTTCTAAATTGGGGGAAGGCCGATTTTAATATCATAAGGCAGGATCTGGCAAAAGTGGACTGGGAGCAGATACTTATAGGAAAATCCACATCAAAGCAGTGGGAGACTTTCAGAAGGGAAATAGAGAGAGTACAACGCCAACATGTTCCCGTAAAGGTCAAGGGTGGGACCAACAAGCAAAGGGAACCTTGGATGACAAGGGATATACAAAAATGCATTAGGAAAAAAAGGGGGGCTTTTGGCAGTTACAAAAGACTTAAGATGGAGGAAGCCCTAGAGGAGTATAAAAAGTGCAGGGGCATACTTAAAAAAGAAATTAGGAGAGCGAGGAGGGGCCATGAAATAACACTGGCGAGCAAAATAAAGGAAAATCCTAAGATGTTTTATAAGTATATTAAGGGCAAGAGGATAACCAGGGAAAGGGTAGGGCCCATTAGGGACCAAAGTGGCAATCTGTGTGTAGAGCCAGATGATGTAGGCGGGGTTTTAAATGAATTTTTTGCATCTGTGTTCACTATGGAGAAAGACGATGTAGACATAGAAATCGGGCAAGAGGACTGTGATATACTTGAACATATTAGCATCGAGAGGGAAGAGGTACTAGAGGTTTTAGCAGGCCAAAAAGTGGATAAATCCCCAGGCCCGGACGAGATGTATCCCAGGCTGCTGTGTGAGGCAAAGGAGGAGATTGCAGGGGCTCTGACACAAATTTTCAGAACCTCTCTGGCCACAGGGGATGTACCAGAGGACTGGAGAACAGCTAACGTAGTACCATTATTCAAGAAGGGTAGCAGGGATAAACCAGGAAATTACAGGCCAGTGAGCCTAACATCTGTGGTAGGGAAATTATTGGAAAAGATTCTGAGGGACAAAATTAGTCTCCACTTGGAGAGGCAAGGATTAATCGGGGATAGTCAGCATGGCTTTGTCAAGGGTAAATCATGTCTGACCAATCTGATTGAATTTTTTGAGGGGGTGACTAGGTGTGTGGATGAAGGAAATGCTGTGGATGTGGTATACATGGACTTCAGTAAGGCTTTTGACAAAGTCCCGCATAGGAGACTGGTCAAGAAGGTAAGAGCCCATGGGATCCAGGGTGCCTTGGCACGTTGGATCCTAAACTGGCTGAGTGGCAGGAGGCAGAGGGTGATGGTCGAAGGTTGCTTTTGTGACTGGAAGCCTGTGTCCAGTGGGGTACCTCAGGGATCGGTGCTGGGTCCCTTGCTGTTTGTGATCTACATAAATGATTTGGAGGAGAATGTAAAAGGTATGATCAGTAAGTTCGCAGATGACACGAAAATTGGTGGGGTGGTAAATTGTGAGGAGGAAAGCCTCAGGCTACAGGACGATATAAACGGGTTGGTCAGATGGGCGGAAAAGTGGCAAATGGAATTTAACCCTGAAAAGTGCGAGGTGATGCATTTTGGACGGACAAATAAGGCAAGGGAATACACAATGAGTGGTAGGACCCTAGGAAGTACAGAGGGTCAGATGGACCTTGGTGTACATGTACATAGATCCCTGAAGGCAGCAGAACAGGTAGATAAGGTGGTTAAAAAGGCATATGGGATACTTGCCTTCATTAGCCGAGGCATAGAGTATAAGAGCAGGGAGGTTATGATGGAGCTGTACAAAACGCTGGTAAGGCCACAGCTGGAGTACTGTGTGCAGTTCTGGTCGCCTCACTATAGGAAGGATGTGATTGCATTGGAGAGGGTGCAGAGGAGATTTACCAGGATGTTACCTGGGCTGGAGCGCCTCAGCTATGAAGAAAGACTGAACAGGCTGGGGTTGTTTTCCTTGGAGCAAAGAAGGCTGAGGGGGGACCTGATTGAGGTGTACAAAATGATGAGGGGCATAGATAGGGTAGATAAAGAGGAACTTTTCCCCTTAGTAGGGGGGTCAGTAACAAGGGGGCATAGATTCAAGGTAAGGGGCAGGAGGTTTAGAGGGGATTTGAGGAGGAACTTTTTCACCCAGAGGGTGGTTGGAGTCTGGAACTCACTGCCTGAAAGGGTGGTAGAGGCAGGAACCCTCACAACATTCAAGAAGCATTTGGATGAGCACTTGAAATGCCATTGCATACAAGGCTATGGACCAAATGCTGGAAAATGGGATTAGATTGGACAGGGCTTGATGGACGGCACAGACACGATGGGCCGAAGGGCCTCTTTCTGTGCTGTATAATTCTATGACTCTATGACTCACACTTGCCTAGATTGAAATCAATTTGCCACAGTTTTGCCCATTCAGTTAATCTATCGATATCCCTTTGTAATTTTATGCTTGCATCTACACTGCCTACAATGCCTATCTTTGTGTCATCGGCAAACTTGGATATGTTGCTCTCTATCCCATCATCTACGTTGTTAATAAATACTGTGAATAATTGAGGCCCCAACACAGATCACTGTAGGATACCACTAATCACATCCTGCCAATTTGAGTACCTGGCCATAATCCCTACTTTCTGTCTCCTGTCGCGCAGCCAATTTCCTAACCAGGTCAATAATTTGCCCTCAATTTCATGAGCTTCAACTTTAGCTAACAGTCTCTAATGAGGAAATTTATTGAATGTCTTCTGGAAGTCCATATAAATAACATCCATAGACATTCCCCTGTCCACTATTTTAGTCACTTCTTCAAAAATAATCAGATTTGTCAGGCATGACCTGCCTTTCACAAATCCATGCTGGCTTTCTCTGATCAACTAAAAATGTTCATGGTGTTCAGTCACCCTATCCTTAATTATAGACTCTAGTAATTTTCCGACAACAGATGTTAGGCTAACTGGTTTATAATTCTCTGGTTTCTCTCTCTCAGCTTTCTTAAATAGTGGAATGACATGTCTAATTTTCCAATCTAAAGGAATGGTTCCTGAATCAAAAGAAATTTAGAAGATTATAGTTAGGGCATCTGCAATATGCTCACTTACTTCCTTTAAAACTCTGGGATGGAAACCATCTGGTCCTGGGGATTTGTCACTCTTTAGTGCCATTATTTTCTTCAATACTTTTAATTTGCTTACATTAATTTTGGTGAGTCCCCATCCCTGATTCAATATTAGTTTCCTTGATGCAAATGATAGGGTAACCTGTAGGTTTGGATAACCTTTACATGTATATTATAGTTGCATTAGAAGCCATGTTATTAAAATGTTACTGTAACTGCAAGGCATGATGGGAAGCTTGACCAAAATCAGACCAAAACATAGTGTCAGCATTTAACAGTAGCAGTAGTTGTAATAAAGATTCTTCACGAAACCTTGAATCAGGAACAATGAACAAAGATAATGGTAACTGGAGGCCGGATAAGATAAACAAAACTGCAGAAAGGCAGAAGTAAGGACCTTGAGATAGCGGGAAGCATCTGCCAAAGCCTACGTAACCGGTAATTAATGGTTGATTATGTATAAATAAACTGTCACGACCATTGTAAATTTGAGAGGCTTCGGTATGTTGAACGCTCTCCCCTGCATGCTTGTCATAAAGTTTCTCTCATATCACAGCCTACCCGTGACTCTGGTTTCTTTCCACAACAACTTGGCATAGTTGGCAGGATCCGCTGCTAGTACTGAAACAAGGGCACCGTTCCTGGACCAACAGACAAAGTAGGGTGAGTACCAACGTAAGAAAACTATGAGGCACTTGGTCTAAGTGTTAAACAAAGCTTTAATCAACTGTTTTACAACATGGAGATCTAGTTGCGTCCTTCACTAGTTCCTGTAAAAGAATGTCCTGAGCAAGCTGGGCCCATGCCCGAGTATTGATACTCTCCCTGGACAGTGCCACCAGCAGACCGCCCAGTATTATTTCATAAGTCATTTCCACATGAATGGCTGATTCATGTCAAGTACGTTAAATTATACTACTGAGTAGTTAGGTCTGTGGGCACGGAGCAATCCCTTGGACTATCAGGGATCTCGAACAATACGGAGTCAGAATGACTTATATGTGAGAGAGAGAGAGGGGGCAACATTGCAAAGTGGTTGTGGTCACCGATGGCCAGGACGGCCGGGGGAGAGAGCTTAACGGGTGTCTCTGGGGGTAAAAGGCTCCCGCGAGTTTACGTTTCGCCAATGGCCAGGAGGGCTGGGGGAAAGAGCTTAAAGGGTGTTTCTCTGGGGGTAAAAGGCTCCCGCGAGTTTAGGTTTCGCCGACGGCCAGCAGGGCCAGGGGAGAGAGCTTAAAGGGTGTCTCTCTGGGGTTAGAAGACCCCCACGATTTCTAAAGAGTTAAGTAGGTGAGATGGCCGAGGGAAAACCAGGTCCTCAGGGACCCATAATGGAGTATTTGTTAAATAAACATGACAAGGTAATAAAAAGAATGGGAAAGGAAGGCTAGGATGCTCAATGGGTTCCCAACCAACAAAAAGAATGGTGGAGAAAGGAGAGCAAGAATAAGGAGGAGAAAACTGTAGTAGTTCTTTGCCAGAGCCACCTGAAAAATGTGTAAGATTGGAGCCACACAGGAGAAGGAAAAAGAGGAGTTAGTGGAACAGTTAGAAAAAGGTAGGCGCCAAGTGTGCTGCTGTAATGAAGGCATGGTCAGTGCAAAGTGGAAGGAATGATAGTGAGGAGGTTGATTGGGATGATTTAGAAGGAGAGGCAGCAGAATAGGAACAAGATGATGATGTTATCCTCACGCAGGATGATAAAATGTTAGAACAACAAAGTCAGATGGAGCTTCTGCAGTGTCAAGTTGCCTCATCTGCTGTGATCATGTAGCAGCAGAGTGTAAACGCGGATCAGGCAGGCTCTGCACTGCAGAATCCTGAGGAGGCCAGGTGTCAGATAGCCACCCAAACAAAAGATCTAGGCCTAGAAATTCAGTGCCCTTAGCACCGATTTTGCGGCGCTAGAGGGCCTAGCGCTGCAATTGGCGCCGGTTCCTAAATTGCCTGGGGCCCTTCTGCGGCGGTAGACCGGTAGCGCTGCGCCGGCACCGATGACGTCATCGGTGTGCGCAGCGTCCCGGTTGCCATGATAACCCGGCCCCAAGCCGAAATTCAGTTGCGGCCGCCTCGCCAGTGGCAGCCGCAACTAAGACTCCGGCAAACGAGTGTTGCCGGAGTCTGCGCCGGCACTTTAAGGAGGCGCGGCGGCCGGCCGCTTTCCCGCCGGCCGCCTGCCCGCAGCTCCCTCCCCGGACTTCTCCACCCCCCCCCGGAACAGATGCAAGCCCGGCACTTGTCCGAGGTGCCGGGCTCATTTTTGAAGAGATTTGCGCGGGCCGCGGCCGGGTGCAGGCAGCTCCTCCTTAACGGAAGGAGGAGGCCTGCACTTCCCGAGCCTGCCGCACCGCAGCGGGCGCCGCAGCGGGCGCCGCAGCGCCGGAATAGCACCGCAATGCGGCGCGTTGCGCCAGTTTTCAGGCACTAAAACCCTTCAGTAGCGCCGGCAGCCGTTTGGGCGCGGCGCTACTGAATTTTTGGCGCGCACAAAGGGACTTAGCGCCGGTGCTAACTTCCGGCGCTAAAGCCCTGGCGCAGTGCAAACTCAATTTCTAGGCCCTAATTTGCAGGCGAACCAATCTGAAAACTCAGCACAGGAAGAAAAAAACCCAGGGATTTGGAAAGCCAGGGAAAGCTGCAAAGACACCAATTTAAAGAAAAAAAGAAAGAGAAACCTAAAGTTTTACTGACATGGAAGTTATTAACGTCTGTGCTGAGACAAATAAAACACACGATTGCTGATTTAAAAATGCTGGAATTTTAGTTTGTGTGAAAGTGTGTGTTAAAGTGTGAAAGTTTTCCTGACTATGGATGTTTAAGAAGTTACAGTATTCCTTTTGTCTGAAAGTCTGTCCTTAAAAAAAAAAGAAAATGTCTGCTGTGTGTTTTAGCTCCACCCACGTCTCTGTGTTTAACCCTTTTGTCTTGTCTTGGATTTTGGAAGTTTTGAGAATGTGCAAATAAGTTTGTGCACCCAGAATTGAAACAACACTTCAAACTACAATTTAAGTTAAGTTGGTGTGGAAAAACTGAGAAAAACAAAAAGTTTGTTCAACAAAAGATGTTTCAGTCTAAGATTTAACATTGGAGTCGTGGTTGCTATGGTGAAATCTTCCAAAGCAATTTGTTTAAATGTGAAAAACTAATTTTTCTCCAGTTGTATTCAATGTTTTTACCGTAATTTGGAAAGGCATCTGAAGAAAGGACAATAAGAAATATGACGTAATGTACTGTTTTCTGCAAGCATGTGCTATTTTGTTTCGTTTTATCTCTTCTGTTCGTGTTTAATTATAAAGTCTTTTTCATCGGGAAAGTTTTTAAAATAAATTTACGTGAAGTGGCGCAATTGCGTGCGCCTGACAATGTTTCGCTCTGCCTTCTTAAAAAACCTACAAAGGAGTTAACCCTTTCCACTGACAGCTGTTTAAGTTCACCAAGCAACAACTTTAGTATTGCTGATTGAAATTTAAAGATATTGAACATTATTAAATTTAAGTTACTTAATTTTAAGTTAATATTTCCCCACAGTGACAGAAGGAAAATTTTGATTCAATAAATTTACTCCTTGGGCTCTTAAACAGAGCCACAATGGATTCTCTGCTTTCTTTTGTTATATGAAAGTTACCTTGTAAACTAATTGTAGCACTTCTGTCTCTAATGTTAAAACACTGTGTAAACCACCTAGCCTGGGAATCACTTGTTTCTAAAATTGGAATTGATAAGATAATTGATTGAATTAAAATTGAACATTGACAAAACCTGTCAGTTCAACAATACTGCTGTTTGGATTTGGGGATAATTTTGAAATGACAAATTGGACTCAGGCACTATATATTGGGTTACTTTTGGGAAAATAAAAGATCCTCTAAAATAATGATAAATAAAAAGTGTTAATGGGCCAGTAATTCCGGTCCCAACGCGTGAGTACGGACGGTGTACTCACGCGTGGGCCCGTTGGAAGTGCCGGATTTCAGCATGCACAGCGCATGCGCGGGAAATCGGCATTTCCTCTCCATCGAACCAAGGGGTTAAGAGTCCTGCGTGCACGCGTTGAACTTCCTTCTTTTTGACAGGTTTGCACGTGTGCAAGGGCCTGAACTTTTTAGAAATGAAAAAAGGAGACGTAAGGAGTGGATTATTGAAGGTAAGTGGTCTATTATTTAAAATTATTACATTTTTTCCACAGCTTCATTGTTTTTAAGGACTTTACAGTAAGGTAAGTTTATTTTTAAAACCCGATTTCGTAAAAAATTATTTTTTTCAAAAATGTTATTAATTATTTTAAATAGTTTTTTAAAGTTATTTATAGTTTATTTAATTATTGGGATTTTTTTAAATTTTAATTAAAGTTAAACTAGTCTTTTGGGCACCTGTACTTTTCATGAGTTTGACAGTCTTTACTAGCAAACTCATGAATGAGTTTCCCCTCCCCTGATTGGCTGCAGAGTGCTCACCTGATCCCAGCCGGCACATCGCACTAACTACGCCGCTGGATTACGTAAGCACATCGCGCCGACATCTGAACCGGGCCAGTGACAGGAAATGCAAGCAGGCCCAGGCTTCAGATGTCGGCACGCAGGGTGAGTGCACATCGGGGGCTTGCACGCGCGGCAAGCACCCGATCCTAATTTCAGGGCCATTAACTTGGACCAAGTGAGAACGTTTGAGCTATGTTTTCTATCTTAAATATTGTACTGGACAGTAAAGTTCCTCCAGGGCTCATGAATGAGATATGAATGGTAATTAATGGGATGTGTAAAATGGAGAGAGGAAGCGATTGAGGGTGTAAGATAGAACAGGAAAATTACACTGCCAATTGGGAATTTTCCTAGCTTTCTAGTGAAAGTCAGAAAAGTGTAGTTATGAATAGTAAATTGATAGCTTTCCCTTGGAGACATTTGTGTCCCTGCATTGACACACACTCCACCGAGAAACTATCTAATTAATGAAACAATCAGAATAGAGTTAAACACACTGGAAACTGTTAGAGGAATTGAAATTGAAGTTTAACTGAAGAGTTACATGGAATTTGGATTGAACGACTGAGGGCGTCTTTGGACTTGTGTGTTCCCAATTTCCAGAGGTATGGGCTAGACACAAACAGGATTGCGGAAGGGTCGATATGACACCCATCATGATCAAGGGGGAAACCCACAAACCACATAAACAATATCCTACTTAATACTGGAAGGTTAAGAGCATATGAGATAGCCAAAGAGCAGCATGGGAAGGATAAGAAAAGGATAAGTCAGTACAGATTGTTAAAGATGGTGGATTAAATCCTGTAGGCGGCATATTAATGGAAGGAGAAGAACATCAGTGTGAACTAGCGGTAGAGGCCTTCCCAACACGAAATTGCACCGCCGACATGGCCGCAAGAATCTTGGCAGAGGAGGTGATACCCCGGTGAGGGGTCCCCCTACAAATAGATTCAGACCAGGGGACCCACTTTATGGGTAGGGTCATGAAGAGGGCATGTCAGTTATTGGAAGTAAAGCAGAGGTTCCACATACCTTACCACCCTCAGAGTTCCAGAATGGTGGAGCGTACAAATAGAACCCTGAAAACGGCTATAGCAAAAGCGATTGCGAGCACGGGTAAGAACTGGGTGGATGTTCTCCCGACCATATTAATGAGGTTGTGGGCAATCCCCAACCAGACAATAGGACTGACTCCATATGAATTAATGACCTGGGAATCTATGAGATTACCAGAAGGGGTGATAGAAGGGTGTAATGAAACAGGGCCGCTGAGGGATAGAATTACACGGTATGTAGCGGAGCTATGTAAACAGCTTCAAGGGATGAAAGTGGAAGTAAAGCAGCAGCAAGAAGTGGCAGATCGACACGGGCGTGGGCCTGAACCCGAGTCATCGGGGCTCCCAAAAGTGGGAGGCAGGGTAATGGTAAAAGGGGTGCCATCCAAACCGGGACTGGCTCCTCGGCGGTCTGGGCCTTACACGGTCCTAATGACCAGTGATATGTGTGTGTTTGGACATACAAAAGGGGGGTAGGTGGAAACATTGGTCCCAGGTTAAGCCTCATGACTCACATTCTGTTTCTACCAACAGGAAAGCTAGCAGCAGATCTCTTAATTACTTTGTTTCAGATAAACCTATCTCACAACGGCGGCCTGGTGGATGGCCGTGATGGCGATCGCCCTGCTGACAATTACGGTAGCGTGGGAGACACCCATCAATAAAAGTACTTGTTTGCATCCAGGATAATACATGCAACTGCCACAGGGGAAAAACAGGAATGGGTAAAGAAACCCAATATATGGATCACGGACTGGGTCACCGCACATACCCATATGACCAAGCTATGGAAAATAAATCCCAAATGTAATATGGGACAAGGATACTGGGACCCTATCTGTGGCAGCAACCATGAACTGTCTGCCCCCGGACAACCAGTCCGATTGGAACACTGCCCATCACAACGAGAAAGATCAGGTTATGGTGCCCCGGGTGGTTGGTCATATGAACTCGAGGTCCGTCCCAGCACCATGCAAGCAGACTCCTTCAACTCGGTCTGGATCCCTGTTATCAGACCCAGAAGTGACAATTATACATAACTACAAATTAGCGTGGATACTGATGGAGATATAATGGTGGCTGGCATATATGATGACGCGGGACTGGGACGTTGGTTATACTCCTGCTCGCCGCACAAGGGGCAGCGTGGAAAAACGATGGGTGTGGTCATCAGTACCATCAACATTATAGCAGGGGTGGACTAAATTACCCCCATTCATTTGAGAACCAGGACTTGAGGGAATTGTGTAGCGATGTTCTTAAGCGGTTGGGATGTACTGATATAAGATGCTTTGATTTAACAACATGTGGATATCAAAAGCTGTCGCGATGTCCCACCATGGTGCCACCTCCAATGGATGGCATGATCAGACTCAGGGGCCCAAAAGCACTGTTACATGATGTAACTATAGTCACTTTAGAAGTAACCTATAACCTGAGCAGTATAGTGTCGGCGTTGGAGGCCAATTGTGGTGGTCACCCAGCATCAATTACTTGGGTGAAGCATAAATTGCAGTGATTACTTAGTGATTATAAGGACCGCATAGCCCCCAAAGTAGGGGCCCCCAAGGTGCAGCGGTGATGGAGTATATTAGGGGAAGTGGGTAGGCTTGTTTGGAAGTGCCAACTCAGTCCTAAATTAATGGCAAATCACGGGCCTGGATAGCTATGCCTCCTGGGTGGCACAGGAAAGCGCCAAGGGCCTGCGGTTCATAGCTCAGGGAACGAAGTATGCGCTTACGGCAGTAGAAGTGCAGGGAACCGGGTTACAGAGAGGTTTAGAGGACCTAGGGAAAGCGTAATAAAGGTGACTGATTTACAGTCCTAGGGGCAATGTGACATGCTGGTTCGGGACTTGATTGGTAGTGTTGAATCAGACATTGAAGGCATCAGATTTGGGACGGTGCCCCGGCATGCGCAAAAGGAAGTCAGCAGTCTTAATCTGATTAACTGGGAGGAAGATAGAAAGGAGCTCTTGGTAACCCGCCCAGCAGGTGTGAGGCCAGCGGATGCATTTAGATTTCTAATGATGATGCCACAGGGGCACAAGAATGGGACATATCAAGTGAGATGTAAAGTAGAGTCTCTGGGAGTGGTCAGAGGTGAATCGGCGTAGGGTACCCTCGGATATGTAGCACCTGGCAAGAATGGCACCCTCCTTATGACCACGGATGAGTGCTGTACTGAGTCGGAGCACTGCATAGTGTGTACCTGTAACACCCTGAAACCGATAGATGAGGGCTCAGCAGTGGTAGTGATGGTAGAGCCTCTGGAAGGAGCCTTTAGGGCGATTCAGGCATCTCCGACTCAGTGGTGCTTTCTGACCGACGAGAAGAACTACCTCTACGGAGGATTGGTATGTGCAAATAATCATAGATTTCGCCTTCAAGTTTCAGACTCTCTCACCTTGGGAGATTTCCATCTACCAGGTAGAACCCTCGCCAGCCTGGTCTTCAGCTCATGGTGGGATGACGAGTTGAGTGTGGATGATACACCAGGGAGGGCCGCTAGGGTGGCGGTGGAACAGGCCTTGAAACCATAATGGAATACATTGCATGGAGTAAATAGACCCTCAAGGGGAAGAATGGAGGCGGACTTGACCAAAAGAACGGCTAAAAGGCTGGGAGCTAAAAGGTAGGGAGCTTCAGCCATAGGCCCAGTAGGAGAGGGCCAAAGACAGCCTAACTGGTGGGTCATAGGTAGAATGGCAGCCACCATCGCCATGGCGTTCGTCCTTATCAGTATATGCATCTGTTGCTATCAAAGATGATATCCCAAGTGGTGCAAATGGCGATGATGTCAAATAGGGGCTATGCCAAGGTGCCACTCTCAGAGACTGGGGAAAAGTGGAACCTGTATGCTATAAAAATTCAGCCGACTGGGTCCCAAGCACAGCCAATGTCACTAGGACATCGGTGAGGCTGTAAGAGGACCATGTAATTTATGGATTTGACACTTGCGGGAGTCCTGTTGGATCCCTGGACAATCCAGCAAGTAGAGAATTCGGGGATTTAAGTATGTCCTACCTGGATCAGATGAGGTCTGACCAGGGGCCAACAGGAGGGACTGATAGGGTAACCTGTAGGTTTGGATAACCTTTACATGTATATTATAGTTACATTAGAAGCCATGCTATTAAAATGTTACTGTAACTGTAAGGCATGATGGGAAGCTTGACCAAAATCAGACCAAAACATAGTGTCAGCATTTAACAGTAGCAGTAGTTGTAATAAAGATTCTTCATGAAACCTTGAATCAGGAACAATGAACAAAGATAATGGTAACTGGAGGCCGGATAAGATAAACAAAACTGCAGAAAGGCAGAAGTAAGGACCTTGGGTCCGGGACAGTTGAGATAGCGGGAAGCATCTGCCAAAGCCTACGTAACCGGTAAATAACGGTTGATTATGTATAAATAAACTGCCACGACCTTTGTAAATTTGAGAGACTTCGGTACACTGAAGGCTCTCCCCTGCATGCTTGTAATAAAGTTTCTCTCATATCACAGCCTACCCGTGACTCCGAGTGGTTTCCTTCCACAACACAAAGTAATTATTTAGCATGTCTGCCATTTCCTTATTTTCATTTATAATATAGTCATTATCAGTTTTTAAGGAGCCCACATTGATCCTGACCATCCTCTTTTTCCCAATATAATTGTAAAAAAAAAGTGATGATTTTGATATCCCTTGCAAGTTTCTTTTCATAATCCTTTTTGTAGTTCTTACTATCTGTTTTGTGACCCTTTGCTGTTCTTTGTATCTCTCCCATTTGCCAGGATCTGTGCTATTTTTTGCATTCTTGTATGTTTTATCTTTTAGTTTTATGCTGTCCCTTACCTCTTTAGACGTCCATGGCTGTTTCTTTTGGAAAGTAGACCTCTTGCCCCTCAGGGATATAAACTGGTTCGGTATCATGTTCAATTCTTTTTTGAACACCGCCCATTGATCTTCTGTTGTTTCACCCATTAACAGATTTGCCCAGTTTAAATTGGACATCTCTGTCTCATCCTGAAACCCTGCCTTACCTAAAACTAGAACCTTAGTAGCTGTTTTGGGTTTCTTCCTTTCAAACACAACATTCAACTCAATCATATTATGACCACTATTAGATAAATGTTCACCCACTGTTAGGCTGTTAACTAAATCTGGCTCATTACTTATTACTAAATCTAATATGGCATGCCCCCTTGTTGGTTCTAGGACATATTGGCCCAGAAATTCGGGTCTCCACGGGTGAGTATGCATGGGGTACTCACCCGTAGGCCCGATGGAAGTGCCGGTTTCCTGCATGCACTGCGCATGCGCGGGAAACCGGCACTTCCGTTCCTCTGAATGAAGAGGTTCAGGGGTCGAATGCGTGCACGGGGGAGGCTGCGCGTGCGCATTGTACTTCGTTTTTTTTAACAGGTTTTCCCGGGAGGGTAAGCCTGCAGAATTTAGAAATATAAAAAGCAGGCATAAGGCCTGCTTTTTACAAGGGAAGTGGTGAATTAATTAAAATTAAAACATTTTTTCCACAGGTTTATTATTTTTAAATACTTTAAAACAAGGTAAGTTGATTTTTAGCCCCGTTCGAAAAAATAAAATTATTTTTTTCAAAAATTTAAATTATTGTTTAGAATAGTTATTTCATGTAATTTATAGTTGTGGTGTATGTGCCTTTAAGAGCCCCCTGTGCACTGTAATGCCGGTAATGGCCACTCGGGCCTGTATGTTGTGTTGTATCAGTTAGTTCCCCTCCAGACTTTGTTCAGTAAACATCTGTGAAACCAACTCCTGTCTTCAGTGTCTCTATTAACACACGGACACAACAGTGGCGACGAATTGGAAACGGACTTACCTGCAATTCGGCAGCACCTCAAGGACATCGATTCCTCTGACGTCCAAAGTCGAAGAAAAGCAAGAAAAAGAAAAAGCTGTGGTTTCACCAGCTAGCCGAGCTGGTGGCAGGTACTGCAATAATCCTTCCTGGGCGTCGGGCTGGGGCTCCAGCGGCTGGCTCTGCAGCGAGGCCAAGCAGCGAAGGCAGAGGTAAGCAGTAACAAACGGGGAGGGAGCACTCGGGAGATGGTCGGCGCTGCAAGCAGGTCGGCATTCAGACCTAGCATAGAGAGTCCGGCGGGAACGAGTCGCCACCTGTAAATTTAAAAAAAATTTTTAAAACGCGGTAAACAGCGTTGTCATCAGCAGCAGCGGCGGGGAAGCGTGGGAAGCGCCATATCTTTTCTGCAGAAAAGAAAGAAAAGCACGGGAAGCGCCATTTTTTTTTCCAGGATGCCTAAGGCTGGCAATATTGATGCTTTTGATAACGATATAGAGGATTGGACCACATATGTGGAAAGAGTGGAGGTATATTGCACCACAAATGGAATAGAAAATGATAAAAAAGTGTCAGTATTTCTAAATCTAATGGGCGCAAAGACATACGGGCTGTTACGAAACTTAATCACTCCAGCCAAACCAAAGGACAAGAATTTTAAAGAAATTGTTGATACCCTACAGGAGCACTTAAACCCAACACCGCTGCTGATAGCGGAACGATTCAAATTCTTCAAGAGGAATCAACACAAGAACGAAAGTAACGCTGATTACCTCACCGAATTAAGAAAGCTATCAAAGCACTGCCAATTCGGGGCAGGACTAGCAGATTATCTTTGAGACAAATTCATCTGCGGTCTCCTAAGTGAAGGAACACAGAAAAGGTTGCTTTCTGAGAAAGATTTAACACTGGACAAGGCTTTCAGTATGGCTGTATCATACGAAGCAGCCACAAGAGGAGCTGCAGAGATACAACAAAAGACACAGGACTTCAGCACCCATGAAATGACACAGGGTTTCGAGAGATGTTATCGCTGCAGCAGATCCACCCATGACCAGAGGGACTGCTGGTTCAAGGACAAAGCATGCAGGCAATGCGGAAAGATCAGACACATTGCACGGGTATGCCGATCTGGACAAAAAAAATCCACGGACAGGAAACAAAAAATCAATAAAGAAAAGTACAGAAAGGTACAAATGATGACGGACAGTAGCTCTGAAGACCAAAAGAGCGATAGCGACTCCGAAAACAAGAGACTAAGCTGTCTCAAATTACATAATGTAATTGCCAAAGAAGATTACCAGACCATTTGGGTTACCTTCACGATAGCAGGGTCCCCAGTAAAAATGGAGCTAGATACAGGATCAGTTCTGATCGTCATAAATCGACGGGATTACGAGCGGCTATTTCCGCATATACCTTTAAAAGACACATCCATTATCTTGAAAACATATACGGGGCAGAAAGTATACCCCAAAGGAAAAATAAGGGTGCCTGTTGTATACAATGGCAAGGAAATACAAAAGTTGTATTTATACGTTCTACAAGATGGTGGTCCACCGCTATTGGGACGTGAATGGATAAGGAAGATACGTTTAGATTGGCACTCCATTCAGGCACTGACGGTGACCAGTAAGGAAAAAAATGATGATGACATCATACCTGAACGATTAAAAGACATCTTGGCCAACGCCAAAGAAGTGTTTCAAGAGAAACTAGGAACCTTGAAAGGCATCACCGCCTCAATAAAAGTGGAAGATGCGGCAATTCCCAAGTTTTTTAAGGCAAGACCGGTGCCATACGCAATTCGTCCAGCAGTCGAGGCAGAGCTGGAGAATTTGGAAAAGGCAGGCGTATTATCCAAAATAGATTGGAGCGAGTGGGCAACACCCATCGTCCCAGTCATGAAGAAAACGTTGATTAATGATAAATCTGAAGAACAGAGAAAAATTCGCATCTGTGGAGACTTCAAGGTGACTGTAAACCCGGTCCTTCACACGGTACAGTATCCTCTTATAGAAGATATTTTCGCCTCACTATCCAGAGGGAAACGTTTCACCAAAATTGACTTGGCACAGGCATATCTACAGATGGAGGTTGAAGAGGCCTCTAAAAAGTATCTCACGATAAATACACACAAAGGCCTGTACCAGTACAATCGACTGGTTTTCGGAGTAGCATCCGCTCCAGCTATCTGGCAAAGAGCTATGGAGCTAGTCCTCCAAGGGATTCTGGGGACTCAATGCTACCTAGACGACATCCTTGTAACAGGAGAAAACGACAACGAGCACCTTGCCAATTTGGAGCAGGTGCTCACTAGGCTGAGAAAACGAGGCCTACGAGCAAATCACCCCAAGTGCGAATTTTTCCAGAATCAAATATCAAATTTGGCCACATAATTAATAAGGAAGGGTTGCATAAGTCACCTGAAAAAATTGAAGCGGTCATAAAAGCCCCAGCACCTGCAAATGTTTCACAATTAAGGTAGTTCCTGGGATTAATAAATCACTATCATAAATTTTTACCGAACTTATCAACTCTTCTGCACCCTCTTAATGAACTGCTACAAACAGGAGTAATTTGGAAATGGAGTGAAGACTGTAAACGTGCCTTCCATAAATGCAAAGACTTAATCACGTCCAAAGAAGTTTTGGCTCATTACAACCCATCACTGCCAATCAGACTGGCGTGCGATGCATCCCCTTACGACGTAGGAGCGGTATTATCGCATAAATTCCCTGATGGCTCGGAACGGCCGATAGCTTTTGCGTCACGCTCATTGAACTCAGCTGAGCGTAACTATGCCCAAATCGACAGGGAAGCACTCAGCCTGGTATGGGGAGTGAAGAAATTCAACCATTACCTACACGGACAAAAATTTACCTTGTTGACTGACCATCAACCCCTCATCTCCATATTCAACCCTAAAAAGGGTGTTCCCATTATGACAGCGCAAAAGCTACAGAGGTGGTCCCTTTTTCTAGGGGCACACCAATATAACATAGAATACAAAGGATCAAAACAGCATGGGAATGCTGACGGTTTATCGCGCCTACCGTTGCCAACGATAGAAGAGGCACCTACCGTAGACGCAGTGGAGATTTTTCACTCTACCATAGTCGAATGTCTACCAGTAACAAATTCTGCCATTGAAAGGGAAACTAGAAATGACCCGACTCTCTCACGAGTCTACGATTTAACAGCGAAGGGATGGCCAGCACATGGCGAACCACTGTTGCCAGCATTCTCGCAAAGAAGAGAACAGCTGTCAGTGTGCCGAGGAACCTTGATGTGTGGATCCAGAGTGGTGATTCCACCCAAACTCCAGGATAAAGTTCTAAAGGAGCTTCACAAGGGACATCTGGGTGGAGTGAAAATGAAGAACCTAGCCAGGGCGTTTGTATGGTGGCCAGGTATTGATGGAGACATCGAAGAAATGACCAAGAGCTGCCTAGGATGCCAGAAGGTCCAAAACGCTCCACCACAAGCCCCTCTACATCCATGGGAGTGGCCCTCATCTCCATGGCAAAGGGTACACAGCGACTTTGCTGGTCCATTTATGGACTCAATGTTCTTAATCGCGGTTGATGCACACTCCAAGTGGCCGGAGGTAATAAAGATGTCCTCCACCACCATGGAAAAAACCATCACAGTATTAAGGACCATATTTGCCAGGAATGGGCTGCCTGAACAGATCTGTTCTGATAATGGACCACAATTTGTGTCCGAAGAATTCAGGAAGTTCTTAAAAAACAATGGGGTTAAGCACTACACGTCCGCCCTATACCATCCCGCCACCAATGGATTGGCTGAAAGGTTTGTCCAGACCTTCAAGAAGGCCATAAAGGCCATGGGTAATGAAGACATAAAACTTCAGCATAAGGTGGATAACTTCTTGTTTGCATACAGGAATGCAACACATATGGTTACAAACCAAACTCCCGCCATGATGTTCTTCAATAGAAGCCTAAGATGCCGGCTGGATTTGATCAAGCCAAACATCAGAAGGGACGTGGAGAACCGGCAATTTCAAGGCATGAATGAAAGGCCAACTAGAACCTTCCAGATAGATCAACAAGTTTTGGCCCGGGACTACCGTACCGAGAAATGGCAGCCTGGAACAATCTGCACACGACTAGCACCGCTGATGTATACCGTGGACATTGGAGAAAGCATAATAAGGCGCCATGCTGACCAAATCATAGAGTCATCCGAAAAGGGACAACCTACACCACAACTCTATATGCCTAATGATGAAGTAGAGATACCCATAGTATTTACCTCCGATCCGGTGATACTGGAACCCGATGAACCCAACACTGGCATTCAAGCCGAATCAGCCTTGCCAAAAGAACCTACTACACCACCAGAAACTACTACGCCACCGAGGCGTTATCCGGACCGAGTCAGGAAGCCTCCAGAGAGACTGACTTATAATTGATTAACTGCAGCAATGTGTAGATTATTTTTCTTGTACCATGTAATTAATGATTACTAAAAATATTATGTACTAGTTGGCTAAAAGGGGAGGAATTGTAGTGTATGTGCCTTTAAGAGCCCCCTGTGTACTGTAATGCCGGTAATGGCCACTTGGGCTATATAAGCCTGTATATTGTGTTGTATCAGTTCGTTCCCCTCTAGACTTTGTTCAGTAAACACCTGTGAAACCAACTCCTGTCTTCAGTGTCTCTATTAACACACGGACACAACAATAGTTTATTTAAAAAATGTGATTTTTTAAAAATTTGTTTGAAGATTTAGTGCTATTTTGGGGCTGTAGTATTTATAAGTCTTGACAGCTCTTCCTGTTAGATTATGAATGGAGCATTGCCTGCTCCGATTGGCTGCCCATGGCCCACATGATCCCAGGGGACGCATCGAACTAACTGCGCCCCTGGGATACGCAAGCACTGTGCGCCGGCAGCTGGACCAGACCCCGGGTCGGAATTCCACGGAAGCCCACAGCTCAACGGCCGGCGCGCAAGGTAAGTGCAGATCGGGGGCTTGCACCCGCGGGAAGCCCCCGAGCTGAATTTCTGGGCCAATGTTACAGAAAACTATCCTAAGCACACACAAGAAAGTCGCTATCTTTCTGACATGAGCTAGTCTGCTTATCCCAATCTATATGGAAGTTAAAATCCCCCATTAAAACCATACTGCCTTTACTATATGCTTGTCAAATCTCTGCATTTATATATTCTCCCACTTCACTGCTGATATCAGGAGGCCTATACATAACTACACTACAGTCTTAAATCCTTTTCTATTTCTTAATTCTACCCATAAAGTCTCCACTGCCTGCTTACCTCTCTTATCATTGAAGCAATTTCATCCTTAATCACTAAAGCTACTCCTCCCCTTCTACCATTTCCCTCTCTTTCCTGTAGATCTTATAAACTGGTATATTCAGTTCCCAGTCCTGACCGTCTTGCAGCCATATCTCAGTAATGGCTACCATGTCATACCCTTTAAGTTGAATTTGCGCCTGCAATTCATTCAATTTCTTATTATACTCTGTGCGTTTCTATAAAGAACGCAGAGAGAAACAAAGATAAGCAGAACAGCTCAAGGTAGCAAAAGCAATGGGGTAGAAATTGGTCTCAGCCCATTTTCGGGTTAAGAACGATTGGCGGCACCAAGCACAGCAGCGGAAGTTGGAAGCCTGAGGCCTGCCCTAAATTGGGCCTTGGGCCTCATTTTAATAATTGTGCCAAGCTGCCAATCCAATGTTGTGCCTCTGGAGGCAGCTGGCCTATCACTGCAGGCCCAATGCGGACTCCCTGTCTTGCCCGTAACAGTCCTCAGGTAAGTCCTGAATGGGGGGAAGAGAACGGGGGGGCGGGCTAGTGCGGATTGACAATGGCCCACAGTAGTGTTGTGGAACTGGAAGGAGCACTCCTTCTCCTCCCGGCTTCACATAAGGCTAAGTATGATTTTTTTAGTGAAATCTGTGTTGGGGCCTCCAACGCAGGGGCAGATTGTGCATAGGATGTTGCACCCAAAAATTGATCCTTTTTGCCCAGGTTTTCTAGGTATAAAACAAGCACAAAAAGGACCAATTTCTTCTCCAATTAATTTCTAGAATGTATTCAGGACAGTTTTCTAGAACAACAGAGTGCAGCTCGGAACAGAGTGTAAACCTGTGAGTTTGGTGAGTAAGGTAATGAATTTTAAGGGTTAATCTCTTTTTTATAAAATCTAGTCTTGCATGCTTGCAATTAGCATTTAACTTAAATTTACTGTTTCATGTTTTAAGTTTCTTCCAGGCTTGGGCAGGGCTAAGCAAGCTCTGTGCTGGAGAGCAGGTAAGATTAGTTAATTAATTAACTGGTCTAATCTGGTTCTGTAACTGCCATGAGTTCACTCATCTAAATCTCAGTAGTATAAATAAGGGAGGCTAGAGTGCAGTTTGCCATGAGTGCAGTGTGGAACAAAGTGTTAACCTGTGAGTTAAAAAGCTGCATGAGAGGGGA
The DNA here is from genome assembly GCF_052327205.1 of Somniosus microcephalus. Taxonomy (NCBI): domain Eukaryota; kingdom Metazoa; phylum Chordata; class Chondrichthyes; order Squaliformes; family Somniosidae; genus Somniosus; species Somniosus microcephalus. The sequence continues at coordinate 213,807,653 of NC_140993.1, read as the reverse complement.
CAGAGAACCAGCAGGAGTTCAGCTCTGTGAAACCCCCAACTGCATTTGGAGAAAAATAAAAGGTGACATCACAGGGAAAAGGGTGAGTGATTGGCTGGTGAGTATTTTGCTCACTTTTCTTATCTTTTAAAACCCAGGAAATGTATTAGTAATTGTAAGGTTTCATTAGTATTAGTAAAGTTTACTAGCAGTAATACATCTTATTGGGTGTAGTAGGGTTTATTATTAATAAAAATAAATAAATTAAGACACAATGTGTAAAGTCTGTGGGTTGTTTAGTTAATTAATACACAGACTACCAGAGTAACTTAAAACAGGACTTTACTATTCGAAGGTCAGGGCGAATCTGCCCAATAAATCCTGACACAACACTTATATACTGGTGTGGTCACCGTCGGTATTACAGTATACAGAAGCCAAACAAAGTAGTGCCACACCTAAAATAGTTCTCTTAAAGGTGAACGGTTACATACAATAGTTCTCTTAAAGGTAGACGGGTACATACACTACAATCCTCCCTTTTTAGCTTACAACATACTTATTCCCCATTAAACATAATATATAATCAACTTCATGTAAAACAATTCACAGATATAGTCTCTGCGGGAAACAGTTCACAGATTCAGTCTCTGGTCTTGACTCGGTCTGAACAACATCTCTGTGGTGTAGCCGGTTCACATTTCTAGCGTGACTCATCCAATAGTCTTTCCCTTGGCTTAACAGCTTGAACTTCCGTCCTGCTGAACCAGCAGTGCTGACTTTTACAAACAGCTGGACTGCCTTGGTAATTTTTCCTACTTTCCAACTGATTTGGCCCCCTTCGTAGGGCCCACGTGCATGATCTGATAGAAGTGATAATGATTTAGATGGTTATCGTCTTCTGCTTCGTCTTTTTCTTTTCTGCTTCTTGGAGACTCTCGGGGCTCCCTTATCCGCTGCCAGCTGTAGCGCCACCATCTCCCTATGTTCCTTAGACTTTAAGTGCTTCATCCTGATTTCTGCACTTTGGGAGTTTTCATCACAAGCTGGGCAGACCAAGTCATCGTAATATTCCGTGTCACTCAACAGGTCATGGTAATATTCGGTGTCGTCCTGAGCTAGTCTAGCGAGAGGGCCTGCTACTTCTTCCTTACCCAAATGGACGTTAGCCGACTGTTGTTCCCTCCCTAGACATCTTTCCTGAAGAGACTTCTTCATGCGTTCATATTCATCCCGCTCTTCCTGGGTTTCCTGCCAATCCTTCACTAATGACCTCATTTGTGATTCCAATACTTCCCCTTCCATCGGGGATTGATTGATCGGGCTATTCAATCCTTCTACTGGAGCAGCTGTTTCAACATTCTGTAGTTCACATTGACGTGATTCAGCGTACTTTCGGCAGCCCCGTAAAATCTGTGTTGCAACCTCAACTATTCCCCAAACTTTTGATAGCTCCGAACCCCTTCCCTTTGAAGATTGAAGCTCGTGTTCAAATGGTTCCCATTGCAGAGTCTTGTCTCTCAGCATATGAAGGAGTTGGCTGACCGTTAACTCTTCCACGGGGACCCTGTGGATCAGTCTTCTCCATTTCATCCACCTTTTCCTCCAATGCTTTCACCTTTTTTTCCTCTTGCACTTTGGCTTTAAGCGCTCGGAGAAGTTGCGCCTTGATGCTCTCTAGCTCATGTTCAGGGGCCATTCTTACAGTCTCTGTGTTTCTTACAGTTGCCTTTTCTTTCACTGAAAGAATTCCCAGTTGAATCTGTTCTTCAAGTTGTTGAACCTCGGTCATTGCTGCCTCATATTTGTCTTGGGTTTCCTTCAATATTTTTATGAGTTCTTGGACATCTTGACTTTCATGTTCTGCCATGTCTTTCACCTCTAATTTCTCATCTATGGATGGAACTTCTACCGATGAGTCTGTCTTGGCCTTGAGCTCATCAAGAATTTCCTGCAGCCTTTGGACTTCTTGCTCATGTTCAACCTTTAGTTGCTCATATGCTTCCACTGAAACTAGCTTTTCGGAGGTTGCTAAGTTAACCCCCTCCAGGATTGTAGCCTGGGCCTATTCATACTGTTCCTTCAACTTCTCAAACTCTGCTTGTAAGGAGTCGTAGAGAAGAACTGGAATAAAATCCTGGCTTCCTGAAGATTCCTCTTCATTTGCTTCTTTCTGCAAATATTCTAACTCCTGAACATCATAAGGGAGATGTGATCAGTGATTGGTCACGATGGCTCTATGGTCGCTCTCTGCTTGAGCTAGCTGCTTCTGTTGTCTTTCCAGATTCTCCCATTCGGTGTCATAGAACTTTTTCATTGTTTTCATCTCTTGTACGAGACAGTAACTCAATTGTTCTAATTGTTGTCGTAATTTGAAATAAAGTTGAGTCCGAGCTCAGTGTTCTTCCGTCATGGATATGTCCTTAAACGGAACAGACTCAGAATTCTCTGTCAAACTATGTTATCGTTGTTCGGTGGAGATCTGTTCTGAAACTTTGTTCTTCTCTGGAGCATAAGCCTTTCTGCATGCCTTCGTTTTTCCAACCTTAGTCGGCAAGTCCATTTTAGCCTTGTCTTTCACATTTGGGTTGGTCTTATCGTCATCCGATTCAGAATCTGAGCTGATTGTCTGCACCGAGTCCTCACTCGTTATGGCTTTTAGATAGTGCCATTCCATGTCTATTTTCTTGATCCACTCCCGTCCTAGAAGTGGTGGTCCTCCCTCAGGTAGTACGTATAAGTTCATTCTTGGGTGTTCTTTACCCCTATCTCTCACCTTGACTCTTATCTTTCCCATGGGGTATACTTTATACCCCATGTATGTCTGCAATACGAACTTGGTATCTCTTAAGGGTATATGTGAGAATAGCTGGTGGTAATCCCTTCGATTTATGACTGATAGAGCTGATCCAGTGTCCAACTCCATTTTCACTTGGACTCCAGCTATTTTTAGCATGACCCAGATAGTTTGTAGGTCAGCTTCCTTACTCACATTGTGAATTCTCAGACTACCCAGCTCCTGGCCGTTTGGGTCTGAGTCTGAATTCTATTCGTCTGTACTCTTCTCAGCCACCTTGTGTACCTTGTTGTACTTTTCCTGTGATGGCTTCCTTTGGTTGTTGGTCCTTTGGTTGTTGGTCTTCTTCCCTGACCGGTATACCTTAGCTATGTGACCCAGTTTGCCACATTTCCTACATTCCTGGTTCTTAAACCAGCATTGGTTCTGGTCGTGTGTTGTCTTCCCACAACGATAACATTTTGTTGTTGTCGAGGTAATTTGATCCACACTGAGTGCCGCTGTCTTTAGCTGCATTTCCGCAGTTCCCTTCGCTGCGGCTTCGTGCGATGCTGCAACAAAGACAGCCCTGTCAAGTGTAAGGTCGTTCTCTTCGAGTAGTCGCTTTTGCGTTCCTTCCTTTGCCAATCCGCACACGAGCTTGTCTCGCAATGCCTCTGTCAGATTCCCTCCAAACTGGCAGTATTTCGCTAGTCTACGCAGTTCGACCAAGTATTCTGCGTTGCTTTCGTCTTTCCGTTGCGTTCTCGCATAGAATTTGAATCGTTCCGCCAACATCAACGGCGTGGGGTTCAAGTGATCCTTCAGAACAGCCACAATATCATCGAAAGTCTGATCCGCCGGTTTAGCTGGTGATAGTAGATGCTTCAAGAGCCCGTATGTCTTCGCGCCCATCGAGTTTAGCAAGGTTATAGCTTTGTCATCTTCTTCTATTTTATTGGCCTCACAATAGATCTCAATGCGTTCCACATACGTGGCCAGTCTTCTACCTCGGAATTAAAATCGTTGATGTTACCACGCTTAGGCATCTTCCTCTCTTCCTGATAAACACCACAAATTATTTCTTTAAAATTTTTTTTTTTTCAAGATGGCGGTTCCCGCGAAAATGGCGGTTTCCTGCGCTTATCTTCTCTCCCTGCCCACTTCAATGGCGGTTTCCCGCTTCTGTCTTCTTCCCCGCCTAATGGCGGCTTCCCGCGTTTCTTCCCTGGCGGGAGGGGTACACTTTCCCCACGGGCGACAGCCGCTGGCTTTCAGGTTCACAGCCTGCGCGTCGGCTTCAGTGCTTTCCCTTTTCTCGGCAGGGCAACCGGCGCTGGGTACACCCCGTTGACGGCGAACAGTTTCAGCCGCTGGGCTGGCTCTCGCTCAGTTCCCCTTGCTCGGGCTCTGTCTCTCTCCCGCTCGCTCGGCTCTACCGGCGCTGGGTACACCCCGTTGACGGAGAACAGTTTCAGCCGCTGGACTGGCTCTCGCTCAGTCTCCCTTGCTCGGGCTCTGTCTCTCTCCCGCTCGCTCGGCTCTACCGGCGCTGGGTACACCCCGTTGACGGAGAACAGTTTCAGCTGCTGGACTGGCTCTCGCTCAGTCTCCCTTGGTCGGCTCTGCCTCTCCCGCTCGCTCGGCTCCCAATCGCGCCTCCCAGCCCTCTCGCAGTCCGGTGCTTCCCTCCCCGGCTGCGGCTGAGTTTATCTCTTCCCGCGCCTACGTTCCCGGTCGCAGCGCTTCGTGGCTTCGGTCGCTGCCCGGCCATTTTCGCTGGTCGCGGCCTAGCTGTCTCATGACGCCGTTGCGTCCCCCAGCCTGTCTGTACCGCGGCTTCCTTGCTCCACGCTGCCCCAGTCTCAGTGCCTCTGGACCCGACTTCTGTCCGGCTCCTTTCCCCCTCGACCGTGGTCGAGTGCACCGCCCTTATCCTCCGGTTATTCTTTTTACTTTCCCTTACTCACAGTCACCGTGGCCGCCTTGCTTCTCGTGCTGATCGGCTCACTCCTCACCATGGCAGAAGGGACAGTCAGTGCCTGTTGCTGATGGAAGTCTTTGTCTCTAAATTCTTCCTCCTTTCTAGTTCTGCAGCCTCGAGTTTTCTCCCAGCAGAACGACGAGGGCGGTTGCCTCTTCTCGACGCTCGTTAACTGCTTCGGAAGTATTGTTGCCGCAGGGTACGATCGGACTCGTCGCCACTGTAAATTCTGTGGGTTGTTTAGTTAATTAATACACAGACTACCAGAGTAACTTAAAACAGGACTTTACTATTCGAAGGTCAGGGCGAATCTGCCCAATAAATCCTGACACAACACTTATATACTGGTGTGGTCACCGTCGGTATTACAGTATACAGAAGCCAAACAAAGTAGTGCCACACCTAAAATAGTTCTCTTAAAGGTGAACGGTTACATACAATAGTTCTCTTAAAGGTAGACAGGTACATACACTACACAATGAAGATGGCAGGGCAGGTGATGTGTTGCGACTGCAGTATGTGGGAGCTCCTGGACGCCAGTGTGATCCAGGATGAACACGTCTGCCGTAAGTGTCTGCGGCTTGAGGAGCTTCGGCTCAGAGTTGATGAGCTGGAGGCCGAGCTGCGGACACTGTGATGCATCAGGGAGGAGGAAAGTTACCTGGACACTTTATTCCAGGAGGCAGTTACACCCCCTTAGGATAGGGTCTTCTGATTTGGTCAGTGGTCAGGGACAGGAGGATGTGACTGAGAGTGAGGCAGGTATGGGGACCCAGGAGGTGGAGGAGCCTCAGCCTTTGCAATTGTCCAACAGATTTGAGGTTCTTGCAGCCTGTATGGATGAAAGTGGTGGCTGCAGGATGGATAAGCAAACTGACCATGGCACTGTGGTACAGGAAGCCATTCAAGTGGGGGGAGTTAATAGGAATGTAGTGGTAATAGGTGACAGCATAGTCAGGGGGATAGATACAGTTCTCTGCAGCCAAGAGCTAGAGTCCAGACGGCTGTGTTGGCTGCCCGGTGCCAGGGTTTGGGACACCTGCTCTGGGCTGGAGAGGAACTTGCAGTGGGAGGGGGAAGGAGCCAGTGGTCATGGTCCACGTAGGTATCAATGGCATAGAAACATAGAAACATAGAGATAGGAACAGGAGTAGGCCATTCGGCCCTTCGAGCCTGCTCCGCCATTCAATGAGATCATGGCTGATCTTCATCTGAGATCTTAGCTGATCTTACCAGTTCAGTACCCCGTCCCCGCCTTTTCTCCGTAACCCTTAATCCCCTTAGCCTTCAGAAATATATCCAATTCTCTCTTGAAAATATTTATTGAATTAGCCTTCACAGCCCTCTGTGGCAGGGAATTCGGTAGAAAGAACTAGGAAAGAGGTTCTGCTGAGAGAGTATGAGCAGCTAAGGGCTAAATTAAAAAGCAGAAGCTCAAGGGTAATAATGTCTGCATTATTACCTGAGCCATGATCAAATTGGCATAGGGTAAATAAAATTAGAGAGATGAATGCGTGGCTCAAAGACTGGTGTGGGAGAAATGGATTTCAATTCCTAGGGCAGTGGCACCAGTACTGGGGAAAGTGAAATCTGTATCGTTGGGACGGTCTTCACCTGAACCATGCTGGGACCAGTGTTCTGGCGAGTCATATAACTAGGGCGGTAGAGAGGGCTTTAAACTAAATAGTGGGGGCAAGGGATAAAATTTGGGAAGCTGTGGTAAATCAAAGAGTAGAGACAAGGCAAGAGCGAAAGGTATTAATATGGGAAATGATAAACAGACTGTGACAGGAAGGGATAAAGGGTACAAATCTAAGAGTAAATCAACAGATAAGGCTAGAGGTTACTAAAATAATAAAAGGACAAAAACTAAAGGCTCTGCATCTGAATGCACGTAGCATTCGAAACAAAACAGATGAACCGATAGTGCAAATAGAAATAAATAAGTACGATCTGATAGCCATTACAGAAACATGGTTGCAGGATGACATAGATTGGGACCTGAATATTGAAGGGTACATGACATTTAGGAAGGACAGGAAGCTAGGAAAAGGTGGAGGGTTGGCTCTATTAACTAATGATGGTATTAGCACAATAGAGAGGGATGACCTAAGTTCAGGAAACCAGGATGTAGAAGTGGTTTGGGTAGAGATGAGAAATTATAAAGGCAATGAGTCACTGTGGGAGTGGTGTACAGGCCCCCTAACAGTAACCACACGGTAGGATGGAGTATAAAGGAAGAAATAATGGGAGCTTGTCAGAAAGATAAGGCAATAATCAGGGGGGATTGTAATCTACATATAGACTGGAAAAATCAGATGGACAAATGTAGTTTAGATGAATAGTTCATAGAATGTTTTCGGGATAGTTTCTTGGAGCCAACCAGAGAGCAGGCTATACTAGACCTGGTATTGTGCAACGAGATAGGATTAATTAATGATCTCATAGCTGCTACCTAGGGGCGCCTTCACTATCAAAATATGATTGAATTTTACATTCAGTTTGAGGGAGAGAAGAGTGGGTCCAAGGCTAGTATTTTAAACATAAATAAGGGCAATTATGAGGGCATGAAAGCAGAGCTAGTTAACGTGAACTGGCAAATTAGGCTAAGGGATAGGTCAATGGAGTTGCAGTGACAGACATTTAAGGGATATTTCAGAATACACAGAATATATACATTCCAACAAGAAAGAAAAATTCCAAGGGGAGGACCCACCATCTGTATTTAACTAAAAAAGTTAAAGATAGTATCAAACATAAAGAAAAAGCATATAATTGCGCAAAGATGAGTGGCAGGTCAGAAGATTGGACAGAATTTTTTAAAAACAGCAAAGAATGACTAAAAGATTAATGAGAGAAAAATTAGAGTACGAGAGAAAGCTAGCTAGAAATATAAAAACAGATAGTAAGAGTGTCTATAGATATTTAAAAAAGAAAAGAGTTAACAAAGTGAGCATTGGTCCTATAGAAAGTGAGTCTGGGGAATTAATAATGGAAAATAAGGAGATGGCAGTTGAACTGAACAGGTATTTTGCATTGGTCTTCACCATAGAGGATACAAGTAACATCCTAGGAATAGCTGTAAATCAGGAAATGGGAGGGAGGAACTCAAGAAAATTACAATCACCAGGGAAGTGGCACTGAGCAAATTGTTGGAGCTGCGGGCTGACAAGTCCTTGGGTCCTGATGGACTTCATCCTAGGGTCTTAAATGAAGTGGCTAGTGAGATAGTCGATGCGTTGGTTTTAATTTTCCAAAATTCCCTATATTCGGGGAAGGTTCCATTAGATTGGAAAATAGCGAGTGTAATTCCTTTATTCAAAAAGGGAGGGAGACAGAAGGCAAGAAACTACAGGCCAGTTAGCTTAACATCTGTCATAGGGAAGATGTTAGAAGCTGTTATTAAAGACATTATAGCAGGGCACTTAGAGAAGTTCAAGGTAATCAGGCAGAATCAACATAGTTTTGTGAAAGGGAAATCATGTTTAACCAATTTATTGGAGTTCTTTGAGGAAGTAACATGGGCTGTGGATAAAGGGGAACCGGTGGATGTACTGTACTTAGATTTCCAGAAGGCATTTGATAAGGTGCCACATCAAACGTTATTCCGGAAAATAAAAGCTCATGGTGTAAGGGGTAACATATTGGCATGGATAGAAGATTGGCTAGCTAACAGGAAACCAAGAGTAGGCATAAATGGGTAATTTTCTAGTTGGCAAGATGTAACGAGTGGTGTGCCACAGGGATCAGTGCTAGGGCCTCAATTTTTTACAATTTATATAAATTACTTGGATGGAAGGACCGAAGGTATAGTTGCTAAATTTGCTGATGACACAACGATAGGTAGGAAAGTAAATTGTGAAGAGGACATACGGAGGCTACAAAGGGATATAGATAGATTAAGTGAGTGGGCAAAGATCTGGCAAATGGAGTATACTGTGGGAAAATGTGAAATTGTCCATTTTGGCAGGAAGAATAAAAAAGAAGCATATTATCTAAATGGTGAGAGATTGCAAAACTCTGAGATGCAGAGGAATCTGGGTGTCCTAGTGCATGGATCGCAAAAGGTTCGTATGCAGGTACAGTAAGTAATTAGGAAAGCTAATAGAATGTTATCGTTTATTGCGAGGGGAATTCAATACAAAAGAAGGGTGGTTATGCTTCAGTTGTATAAGGCAATGGTGAAACCACATCTGGAGTACTGTGTACCGTATTGTTCTCCTTATTTAAGGATGGATGTAAATGCGTTGGAAGCAGTTCAGAGAAGGTTTATTAGACTAATACCTTAAATGGGCGGGTTGTCTTATGAGGAAAGGTTGGACAGGCTAGGCTTGTATCCGTTGGAGTTTAGAAGATTAAGAGGTGACTTGATTGAAACATATAAGATCCTAAGGGGTCTTGACAGGGTGGATGTGGAGAGGATGTTTCCTTTTGTGGGAGAATCTAGAACTAGGGATCACTGTTTAAAAATAAGGGGTCACCCATTTAAGACAGATGAGGAGAATATTTTCTCAGAGGGTCGTGAGTCTTTGGAACTCTCTCTTCCTCAGAGGGCAGTGGAAGCAAGAGTCTTTGAATATTTTTAAGGCAGAGGTAGATAGATTCTTGATGAGCAAGGGGGTGAAAGGTTATCTGGGTAGGCGGGAATGTGGACTAATCAGATCAGCCATGATCTTATTGAATGGCGGAGCAGGCTTGAAGGGCTGAGTGGCCTGCTCCTGCTCCTAATTCGTATGTTCGTATGTAAATTCATTTCGGGCTGTTTTTGGACCCAAAGTCAGCACTGCCCAGAAAGTGTGCATCCCAACTTAAAGGCCCGAGGTTGGCCAAGAATTGAGCCTGGGACCACATTTCAATAAGTTTGGCGAGCTGCCTGCATCTGTCACACCTCCACAAACAACTCACCCATTTCAGAATAAGGAGCGCTGTGGAGCCGGGCACAGCACTCCTTCCCTTCCTTGTTCCACATGAATTTAAAAAAATTAAACTTACCTTTTTGGTGGTGGCCATTTGCTAGCCAGCATCCACACCTGGAAAACTTGAGTGGACCTGGGCAACTCAGTTTCTCAGAAGGAAATTAAAACAGGCTCCTCATTAACACAGGTAAGGGGGAATCACGTCTGGACGCCTGAAAATTGTCCAAGGCTAATATGGTCAGGTGTCCTTGGGGTGCAGGGCAGAGCCCTGCAAAATTGGTCACTTTTGCCCCCATTTTCTGTCTGGAAAGTGGGCACAAAGGTGACCAATTGCTACCCCAATATGTTTTAGAACCAACAAGGGAACAGGCCATATTAAATTTAGTGATCAATAATGAACCAGAAATAGTTAACAATCTAACGTTAAAGGAACCTCCTGCAAATAGTGATCATAACATGATTTAATTTGATATTGTATTTGAGAGTGAGAAGGGAGAGTTCCAAACTCCAGTTTCAAATTTAAGCAAGACAATCTTTGAAGGGTTAAGAAATGAATTGACTGTAGTAAGCTGGGCTGAACAGTTAATGGGTAAACCTACAGACAAACGGTGGGAAATATTCAAAGAAGTGATTTGGAGGTCAGTGCATTGACTACCATGGCAGGCCACTGGGCACTCGCTGCATTCTCATACGGTTCCATGTGGGAATTCCAGGACGTTTCACGCATCTTGGATAACCATTGTTAAGTCTGTGTGTTATAGTGAGAATTACTACACAGACCACAAGAGTAAATTCAACAGGTCTTTACTGGTTGGAGGTCGGACTATACTGAATACAATATTATTACACTGTGCTTATATACCGGTGTGGTCACCACCGGTATTACGTATACAGCAGCCAAAGAAAGTAGTACCTTTCTTAAGGTGGACCAGGCTTAAGTTCTCTTAAGGTGGAACAGGTTACATACACCACAATCCTCCCTTTTTAGCTTAACAGTCATATCCCCAAATAAACATAACATATATACATATATAACTTCAGGTATAACAGTTCAAAGGTTCAGTCTCTCAGGAGGCTTTCTGATTCGGCTTGGATAACGCCTTTCAGTGGTCTCTGATTCTTGTTGTTGAGGTGCCTCCTCTAGTTGGTTGCCAATGTATTGGGTGTCATCATCATCAAATACATTCTCGGCCGAGGTAGATGCTTCAGGTTCATGAACGTCTTCCACAGCTGTCTCTGTCACAACCATGGGTTCGACCCTTGCTCTCGACTCTACCAGTTGATCCGCATGATGCCTTATCACATTATGACCAATATCTACGGTGTACATCAGAGGTCCTTGTCTGGCCTGGACTGTTCCGGACTGCCATTTGTCATTTCCATAGCCCCTTGCCATCACTGGTTGTCCTACGTCGAAAGTTCGAGTGGTCTTGCTGTTAATATGCCGAAACTGTTTGTTTTCCACATCCCTCCGCACATTTGGTTTTAACAAGTCCAACTTGGACCGCAACCTCCTGTTATAAAACATCATAGCAGGACTTTGGTTAGTCACGGCATGATCGGCGTTTCTATATGACATCAGGAACTTATCGACCTTGTGTTGCAGCGGAATCTGATCATCATTCATGGCCTTAATAGCCTTTTTGAATGTCTGGACAAATCTTTCAGCCAACCCGTTTGTCGCCGGATGATATGGGGCAGAGGTATAATGTTTAACTCGATTCTTCTTTAAGAATTGTTGGAATTCTTCCGATACAAACTGTGGTCCGTTGTCCGAACAGATCTGTTCTGGCAATCCGTTCCTTGCGAATATTGTTCTTAACACCGCAATTGTCTTTTCTGAAGTAGTGGTATTCATCTTGATGACTTCTGGCCATTTGGAATGTGCGTCCACTGCGATTAGGAACATGGAGTCCATGAATGGACCAGCAAAGTCAATGTGTACGCGTTGCCATGGGGCTGAAGGCCATTCCCATGGGTGTAGCGGTGCTAACGGAGGTGCATTTTGCACTTTTTGACACCCAGCGCAGCTTTTCGTTAACTCCTCAATCTGTTGGTCAATACCCGGCCACCATACGTAAGCCCTAGCAAGACTTTTCATTTTAACTCCCCCCCCAGATGACCTTCATGTAGTTCTGTTAAAACTCTTTCCCTTAACTTGGGAGGAATAATCACTCTTGTCCCGTACATCAAAGTACCATGGCAGACAGACAGCTGGTCTCGCCTTGCCGAGAATGCCGGTAACAGAGGATCACCCCGTGTTGGCCATCCTTTCATTGTCACCTCGTAGACTCTGGACAGTGTCGGGTCGTTCCTGGTTTCTCTTTCAATACTTGCGTTGGTGACAGGTAAACACTCGATAATGGTCGAATGAAATAACTCAACAGGGTCAACTTCCGTCGTGTCTTCATCTTCAGGTAGTGGCAGGCACGACAGGCCATCAGCATTGCCATGCTGTTTCGTACCTTTGAATTCTATCTGATATTGATGTGCCCCTAAGAAAAGAGACCATCTCTGGAGACGCTGTGCTGTCATCACCGAAACACCCTTCTTAGGGTTAAAAATGGACACCAACGGTTGATGGTCCGTCAGAAGTGTGAATTTTTGGCCCTGTAGGTAATGATTAAACTTCTTCACTCCCCATACAAGGCTAAGGGCCTCCCTATCGATCTGCGCATAGTTGCGCTCAGCGGAGGTCAATGATCTGGATGCAAACGCGACTGGCCTTTCCGTGCCATTTGGCAATTTATGTGAGAGTACTGCCCCAATATCATATGGAGAAGCATCACAAGCCAACCGAATAGGCAGTGTCGGGTTGAAGTGAGCCAACACTTCCTCTGAGGTGATCAATTCTTTGCTTTTGCGAAATGCCTTCTTACAGTTTTCGCCCCAGTCCCATGGTACCCCTTTCTGTAAAAGAGCGTTCAACAGATGCAGCACTGTGGATAGATTTGGCAGAAATTTATGGTAGTAGTTAATTAATCCTAGAAACGACCTCAACTGAGAGACATTCTCCGGAGCGGGAGCCTTTACAACTGCCGCTATCTTGTCAGGAGACTTATGAAGCCCCTCCCGGTCAATGACATGACCACAGTACGAGATCCGCTTCTGGAAGAACTCACATTTCTGCCGATTTACCCTAAGTCCATATTCTTTCAGTCTATTGAGCACCAGTTCCAAGTTAGCGAGATGCTGTTCATCACCATCACCTGTGATCAGAATGTCGTCCAGGTAACATTGTGTGCCTGGAATTCCCTGTAATACCTGTTCCATGGCCCTCTGCCAAATTGCTGGAGCAGATGCCACACCAAAAACCAGCCTATTGATGCGTGTTGATCGTGAGGTATTGGCGTAACTCTTCTTCAACCTCCATCTGCAAGTACGCCTGCGCCAGGTCTATCTTGGTGAAGTGTTTCCCGCCAGACAGTGAAGCAAAAATATCCTCAATCCGTGGAAGCGGATACTGCACCGTGTGAAGCACCGGATTAACGGTGATCTTGAAATCTCCACAGATGCGAACCTTCCCTGGATCTCCTGGCTTATTGTTCGCAGGACGTTTCATAACGGGAACAATGGGCGTAGCCCACTCACTCCAATCTACTTTAGACAGTACCCCTGAATGTTCTAGTGCTTCCAGCTCCGCTTCAACCGCAGGTCGTATTGCATAGGGTACCGGTCTGGCTTTAAAAAATTTTGGTTGTGCATGTTCATCAATCTTGATGTTTGCCGTAATTCCTCTCAGTGTTCCCAGTCCCTGCTGGAACACCTCTTTAGCCTCATCCAATATTCTGGACAATCGCTTAGGTTTGACAGCTGTTTCCCTGGAATCTACCGTTAGTGCTTTCAAGGAGTGCCAGTCCATATTCATTTTCCTAATCCACTCCCGTCCTAGTAGTGGTGGACCTCCTTCAGGTAGCACATAAGTCCATTACTTGGCTTCCTTCGCCCTTGTGGACCACTTCTACCTCTATTTTTCCGATGGGGTACACTCTTTGCCCCATGTACGTTTTCAATATAATCTCGGTATCCTGTAAGGGAATATGTTGGAATAACCTTCTGTAATCTTTCTCATTCATGACCGTCAATGCCGATCCAGTGTCCAATTCCATTTTTACTTGGACTCCTGCTATCTTAAGAGTGACCCAAATTGTCTGGAGGTCTGTATCCTTACCAACGTTGTGTATTCTTAAGCTATCCAGTTCATTACTGCTAGCGTCTGAATCTGACTTCTGTTCAGTCAAACTGTTCTTTGTCACCTTGTGTACCTTTGCATATTTTCCTTGCGGTGACTTTTTATTGCTGGTCTTCTTTCCTGACCGGCATACTTTAGCTATGTGGCCAAGCCTGCCACACGTTCTGCATTCTTGGTTTTTAAACCAACACTGGTTCTGATCGTGCGTTGTCTTTCCACAACGATAACATTTGACAGAACTCAAACCCACTTTGTTTGTACCGAGTTCCAGTGGCCGTAGCTGCATTACTGCCGTGCCTCTCGCTGCGGCCTCGTGTGCTGCTGCCATAGTGACCGCCTTCTCGAGAGACAGCTCATTCTCCTCGAGCAGTCGCCTTTGTGTATCCTGTTTAAATAAATCACACACAAATCTATCTCGAAGTGCCTCTGTCAGTCCCGTTCCAAACTGACAATATTTTGCTAGCTTACGTAATTCCATCAAATATTCAGCATTGCTTTCATTTTGCCACTGTCTTCTGTCGTAAAATTTAAATCGTTCCGCTAGCATCAGCGGCATGGGGCTAAGATGATTTTTTAGGACAGTAACAATCTGTTCGAACATCTTATCCGCCGGTTCATCTGGTGATAACAGGTGTTTCAATTGCCCGTATGTCTTCGCACCCATTAAGTTTAGTAATGTTAGTGCTTTATCTGTCTCAGGAATTTTATTTGCCTTACAATAGTTTTGTATGCATTCTACATACATAGCCCAGTCTTCTATATCACTGTCGAAGGCATTAATGTTCCCATGTTTAGGCATCGTAGCAATTTATCGGATTTTTAATGTTATGTTAATGCTTCCCGCTCTTGCCGTCGTCCTCCGCCCACAAAATGGCGGTTTTCCCGCGCTTGGCGGTCTTCACCCATCCCCCGACGCTGTCTCCGCTTCACCGCGGCTCTCGCGCCTTCAGTTTCCCCAGACGCTGCGCCTTTAGCCTGAATGCGGCCCTTATCTCCGGTCGCGATCGATGTCCCGCGCTGCGCCTCTCGCTTGAAAGCGGCCCGGCCCTTATCTCTGGTCGCGATCGACCTCACCGCCCTTATTCCTCCGTCTTCCCAGCCCCATCTGTACAGCCAACGCGATTGACTTTCTGTCGCGTCGCTGCCCGGCTTACCCACCACGAGGTAGTAGAAGAAGCTGACAGTCGCTGATGGAGGCTTCGAGGTCAGGATGTCTTCTGCACTCCGGTTGCTCGATGCCTGCCGCTCGATGTGTCTTCCCGTAGGTGATGAGGGTGGAAACCTCTCTTCGACGTCCTGTCTGTGGACGAAGTCGCCGTGGAAATTACTGCAGCAGGGTAAGAATCGGACTCGTCGCCACTGTTAAGTCTGTGTGTTATAGTGAGAATTACTACACAGACCACAAGAGTAAATTCAACAGGTCTTTACTGGTTGGAGGTCGGACTATACTGAATACAATATTATTACACTGTGCTTATATACCGGTGTGGTAACCACCGGTATTACGTATACAGCAGCCAAAGAAAGTAGTACCTTTCTTAAGGTGGACCAGGCTTAAGTTCTCTTAAGGTGGAACAGGTTACATACACCACAACCATGTGTGCAGAAGGTGCGGCCAGTCGCTCGAGCTCAAGCTCCAAGTTTTGGAATTTGAGGGGCACTTGAATCACTGCAGTGTACCTGGGAGACTGAGCATTTCATCGAACGTACATTCCAGGAGGTGGCCACCCCACTGCCACAGAAGGTGCAGGAGGTGAGGGAATGCGTGTCCACTAGACAGGGTAGGAGGAAGGCACAGTTAGTGCAGTGGCACTCGCTAACCGGTTTTCCGTTTTGAATACCGGGGCGGGTGACAACTCCTTGGATGAATGAAGTAAGAATCAAATCCCTGGCAACATAGGAGATTTGACTGCACACGTGGGGGAAAAAAAAGTAGAAATGCAGCAGTCATAGGGGATTCAATAGGGGCATAGACAACAACAACAACTTGTATTTATATAACACCTTTAACGTAGTAAAACGTCCCAGGGTGCTTCACAGAAGCGTCATAGAGTCATGGGGGGGAAAAATTCAGTATCGCCCCGTTTGCCATGCGCAAAGTTTAGCGCCTGCCGCTAATTATCGCCTCTGATGGCAAACTTTGCTTTTATCACCCCTGGAGGTGATTGGTGTGCTAAATCAGACGCTTCACACCTGTCTTAAGGTGCAAAGGCCGAGGAGCGAGGCGCTACCTCCGCGCTGGCGAAGCTCATGTGATGTCAGTTAGCAATGGAACACAGACACACTGACGCTGGCCAGTTCTTAAAGGGGAGGTCTGACGAAAGGTCATCGACCTGAAACGTTAACTCTGTTTCTCTCTTCACAGATGCTGCCTGACCTGCTGAGTTTCTCCAGCACTTTTTTGTTTTTATCTTAAAGGGGGGGGTTAATTTTTGCACTCCATCCACATCCTGCTCATTGCAGCCTTGAATCTTGGCCTGGAGAGACCTGTACATCAAATCTGCTGGAAAGAACAATGAAGAGACCCAGGGAAAGAGCTCAGAGTGCAGTCCCCACAGTTTCTTCTAAATAGATACAAGGAAGGGCAAATCAAAATGAACCTGCAAAGTGCTGCTCAGTATGCAAAACTCCTTCACACAGTATTGAATCTCTCCAGAAGTCTCTCTCTCTCAGAATGCGTGGTGCAAAAATGTCACCAACAAAAAAAGGCAGAAAGCGGTCACCTTTAAATAGCGCTCCCCCAGTCCTTTCCTGACTGCAAAACGCTCCCCTCAACCTGTTGTTGCTAGCGGCAGGCGGTAAGGCAGGGGGCGCCACTCAATATCCGGTCTGGGGCGCTACCGGGGTGTTGCGCACTCGACTGACGTCACGATCTGCCGGCGCAGGAGATTGTGGCGGTAATGTTTAGCGCCGCCGCAAAATGTCTAGTTAATTTCGCGAGCAGCGCAAACATCGCTGTGCCCGGGCGCTAGTTGCTTTGCGCCCCATTAGCGCCCTCTTAAGGCGCTGACGAGAGGTGCAAACAACTGAATTTTCCCCCCATAGAGTTAAAGATTTATACAACACAGAAAGAGGCCCTTCGGCCCATCATGTCCGCACCGGCCATCAAGCTGTCTATTCTAATCCCATTTTCAGCACTTGGTCCGTAGCCTTGTATGCTATGGTGTTTCAAATACTCATCTAAATGCTCCTTGAGTGTTGCGAGGGTTCCTGCCTCTACCACCCTTTCAGGCAGTGAGTTACAGATAGCAACCACCCTCTCGGTGAAAAAGTTTTTCCTCAAATTTCCTCTAAACCTCCTGCCCCTTACCTTGAAACTATGCCCCCTAAATATTAAACCCTCTACTAAGGGGAAAAGTTCTTTTCTATCTACCCTATCTATGTCCCTCATAATTTTGTACACCTCAATCTAGCCCCCACTCAGCCATCTCTGCTCTAAGGGAAACAACCCCAGCCTGTCCAGTCTCTCTTCATAGCTGAAGCGCTACAGCCCAGGTAACATCCTGGTGAATCTCCTCTAGGGCTTCTACTGTTTTTAGTCCTTTATCTGCCAAAAGCCTCCCTTTTTTTCCTAATCCATTCTTGTATATCCCTTGACATCCAGGGTTCCCTGGGCTTGTTGGTCCCACCCTTGACCTTTATGGGAACATGTTGGCGTTGTACTCTCTCTATTTCCTTTCTGAAACACTCCCACTGCTCTGATGTGGATTTTCCTACAAGTAACTGATTCCAGTCCACTTTGGCCAGATTCTGCCTTATCATATTAAAATCGGCCTTCCCCCAATTTAGAACCTTTATTTCCGGTCCATCTTTGTCCTTTTCCATGACTACCTTAAATCTCACTGAATTATGGTCACTGTCACCAAAATGCTCTCCTACTGACACTTCTATCACTTGCCCGGCTACATTCCCTAGAATTAGGTCCAGTACCGCCCCCTCTCTAGTAGGACTTTCTACATGCTGGCTCAAAAAGCTCTCCTGCATGCTCTTTAAGAATTCCACACCCTCTAAGCCTTTCACACTCTGACTATCCCAGTTAATATTGGGGAAGTTGAAATCTCCTATTATTACCCTATTATTTCTACACTTCTCTGAGATTTGCCTACATATCTGTTCCTCTATCTCCCCCTGACTGTTTAGGGGCCTATAGTACACTCCCAGCAAAGTGCTTGCCCCCTTTTTGTTTTTAAGTTCTACCCATATGGCCTCATTAGAGGAACCTGCTAAGATATCATCCCTCCTTACAGCAGTAATTGACTCCTTGATTAATATTGCGATACCCCCTCCTCTTTTACTCCTCCTCTCTGTCTTGCCTGAAGATTCTGTACCCTGGAATTTTGAGCTGCCAGTCCTGCCCCTCCCTCAACCATGTCTCTGTGATAGCAACAATATCATACTCCCATGTGTTCATCAACAACTTCAATTCATTTGCCTTACTTGTAAGACTCCTTGCATTAAAATAAATGCCATCCAGCCTTGCCATACTCCCTTGTGCTGTTACATATTTGCTCTGCCTTCCAGGCTGACTTGTTGTTTCCTTTATATTTGGCTGTGCATCACCCTCTACTATAGCTCCACTTTGTATCCCATCCCCCTGCCAAGTTAGTTTAAACCCCACCCCCTCCCCCCAACAGTACTAGCAAACCTCCCCGCAAGGATGTTGGTCCTGTCTTGGTTCAGGTGCAACCCGTCTGACTTGTACAGGTCCCACCTTCCCCAGAAGCAGACCCAGTGATCCAGGAATCTAAAGCCCTCCCTTCTGCACCAACTCTTTAGCCATGCATTCATCTGCTCTATCCTCCTAGTCCTATACTCACTAGCACGTGGCACTGGGAGTAATCCAGAGATCACAGCCTTTGAGGTCCTGCTTTTTCATCTGCTACCTAGCTCCCTAAATTCTTGTGGCAGGACCTCATCCCTCTTTCTACCTATGTCATTGGTACCAATGTGAACCACGACCTCTGACTGTTTGCCCTCCCCCTTCAGAATGCCCTGCAGTCGTTCAGTGACATCCTAGACCCTGGCACCAGGGAGGCAACATACCATCCTGGAGTCACGTCTGCGGCCACAGAAATGTCTATCTGTTCCCCTTACGATATAATCTCCTATCACTATTGCTCTCCCACTCTTTTTCCTCCCCTCCTGTGCAGCTGAGCCACTCGTAGTGCCACGGACTTGGCTCTTGCTGCATTCCCCTGAGAAACCATTTCCCCCAGCAGTATCCAAAATGGAAAATCTGTTGGAGAGGGGGATGGACCCAGGGGACTCCTGCACTACCTTCCTAGTTCCTTTACCCTGTCTGGCGGTCACCCATTCCCTGTCTGCCTGTGCACTCTTTACCTGTGGTGTGACCACATCGTTAAACGTGCTATCCACGAAGATCTCAGCTTCGCGGATGCTCTACAGTGACTCCAGCCACAGCTCCAGCTCCGAAATGCAGGTTTTGAGTAGCTGCAGCTGGAGACACTTCCTGCACATGTTTTCGCTCTGGACACCAAAAGTGTCCCTGACTTCCCACATAGCACAGGGGGAGCACTCCACGCTGCCGAGCTTCCCTGCCATGTCCTAACCTTAATTTACTTCCTTTAAATTAAAGAATATTAAATACACTAGGGTCCTTGCTTCCCTTTTAACACTACTTACTCTAAACTAGAGACCTTACTTTTACTTTAATGACTGGACTGTAGAAACACTCACCAGGTCCTACTTACCAATCAGCTTCTTCCGTGGTTGTGACGTCACTTTAGCGGTTTTGCAGTTGTTGTTGTTTGACTGCTCCCGCTCTCAGATTCTTTTCTGCAGTCCTGTGACATCACTCCTTGATTTTGCTGTTCTTTTGGAATTCGCCGGATTTGTATCTGCCTTCACGCTGTTGCCGACTCCTCACAGGACCTTGCTGTCCTCGGCCTCCCGTTGTAATTATGCCTGCTCGCTGCTGCCGACTCCTCGCAGGCCCACGCTGTCCTCAGCCTCCCGCTGTCTTTATGCCTCCTCCACTGCTGCTGTCGACTCCTCGCAGGTCCAACCCTTAACTTACTCCCTTTACTTCCTTTAAATTAAAGAATATTAAATACACTGGGGACCTTACTTCACTTTAAAAACTACTTTCTCTATACTAGAGACCTTACCTTTACTTCAACGACTGGACTGTAGAATTACTCACCAGGTCCTACTTACCAATCAGCTCCTTCACTGGTTGTGACGTCACTTTAGCGGTTTCACAGTTGTTGCTGTTTGACTGTTCCCACTCTTGGACTCTTTCTCAACTCGCAGCACTCCTTTACGGCCGCTCTGCCTTCTCTCAGGTCCCGCTACCGCTCCCACACAGGTCCGCCTCCTCTGGTGTCAGGCCTCCTCTGCTGCGCTCCTTTATGGCTGCCCCGCCTGCTCACAGGTCCCGCTGCTGCTCCCACACAGGTCCACCTCCTCTGGTGTCGAGCCTCCTCTGCCACACTCCTTTATGGCCGTTCCGCCTTCTCTCAGGTCCCGCTGCCGCTCCCACACAGGTCCGCCTCCGTTGGTGTCAGGCCTCCTCTGCCGCGTTCCTTTATGGCCACTCCGACTGCTCACGGGTCCCGCTGCTGCTCCCACACAAGTCCGCCTCCTCTGGTCTTATCAAACAATATTTGCCACCGAGCCACATAAGGAGATATTAGGGCAAACCACCACAGAGTGAAAAACATCCATCACCCTTTGCTTAGTGGATTTAATATTAACAAAAAAAAATGGTAATGGAGAAAATAATGGGACTTAAGATAGATAAATCTTGAGGACTTGAATGTTTGTACCCCAGGTATTGTGAGAAAATTGCAGACGTATCCTTATAATTTTCCAAACCTCTCTATATTCAGAAATTGTGCCTATGGATTGAAAATGTGCAAATTTCACTCCATTATTTAGGAACCAAGGGAGGGAGAGTTCAGGTAACTACAGACCTCTCCGATTCCAATCACCTCCCCACATGTTAAACTATCAGAGATAGTGACTGAGCATTTGGGCAACTATCAGCTGATCAACGAGAGTCAGTATGGATTTATGAAGAGTATGTTATGTCTGACTTTTTGTTGAATTTTTTGAAGTGGTCACTAGAATGGTGGATCAGCAAATGACTATGAATTTTGTCTATATGGATTCTCAGAAGCAAGTTGATAAGGTTCTGCACAAGAGATTATTGGCAAAAATGAGAGCGCATGGAATTGGATGCAACCTGGTGACTTTGGTTGGGAGGTAGGAGACAGAAGGTAGGCATAAAGGAATGCTCTCTGATTGGTGGAATTTGTCAAGTGGTGTTCCCTAGAGTCTATACTTGGACTGCAAATTTTCACCATATATATGACTTGGTTGAAGGAATAGGAAGTTGTTTGCAGATGACAGTTAGCAGGCATAATAAATTGTGTAGATTGGAGTAAGAAATTACAAAGGGACAAAGACATAGGCAAATTAAGTGAGCGGACAAAACTATGGCAGATGGAGTTCAATGTGAGGAAGTATGAGGCCATTCTCTTTGGATCCAAGAAAAACAAATCAAAATATTTTCTTAATGGTGAGGGACTAGGAGCTGTGGAGGAGCAAAGGGATTTGGGTGGCCATGTAAACAAGTCTCTAAAAGCTAGTGCACAGGAGCAAAAAGTAATTAAAAAGGTCAATAGAATGTTGTGGGGAAAAGTTCGGTATTGACCATTTTGGGGCACTAACATTGCCTGGGCGCTAACTTTAGCGCCTGGCGTTAATTAGCGCTGGTAAACACAAAATAGAGGCCTAGAAATTGGGTTTTGGCGCAGCGACGGCTTTAGCGCCGGAAGTTAGTGCCGGAGCTAAGTCGCGCTGGGCGGGCCAAAAATTCACTAGTTCTGCGCCCAAACGGCTGCCGGCGCTGCTGAAAGCTGTTTGCGCCTGAAAACTGGCGCTACGCGCTGAATTGCGGCGCTATTCCGGCGCTGCGGCGCCCGCTGCGGTGCGGCAGGTTCGGGAACTGCAGGCCTCCTCCTTCCCTTAAGGAGGAGCTGCCTGCACCCGGCTGCGGCCCGCGAAAATCATTGTAAAAATGAGCCCGGCACCTCGGACAAGTGCCGGGCTTGCATCTGTCCCGGGGGGGGGGGAGAAGTCCGGGGAGGGAGCTGCGGCCAGACGGCCGGCGGGAAAGCGGCCGGCCGCCGCGGGGCCTTTAATGCGCCAGCGCAAAGTCCAGTAAGGCACCTCTGCCAGAACGTTGCTTGCGGCTGCCACGGGCGAGGCGGCCGCAAGTCAATTTTGGAGTTCGGGCGGGTTACCATGGCAACCGGGACGCTGCGCACACCGATGACGTCATCGGTGCCGGCGCAGCGCTAACGGCCTAACGCCGATTTAGGGACTCACTCAATTTCCAAACTGGCCATAACTCCGGCGCTAGGCCCTCTAGCGCCTCAAAAGCGGCGCTAAGCCTACCGAATTTCTAGGCCAGAGTTTTAGCACCCCAAGAGGGAAGTGGAGCGCTAAACCAAGCGCTACACACTTCTCTTAAGGCGCTAATGTCGCAGAGTGGCGCACTACCTTCAGAGCGCTAATCAAATTCTGCCTCTGTCAATTAGAGTCCCCAGTCAGACTGGTGCCTTTCAGTTCTTAAAGGGGAAGGTCAATCATGCTGCACAGTCTCACTCTGATCACTGCTGCTTGTGAACTGGGCCTGCAAGGTGCTGCAAACCATCATTCAAGCAACTGATGGCTGATCAGAGGCCCAGAGAGAGAGCTGGTTCAGCAACCACGCCTTGGAGGCTCTGGTCACGGCCGTGGAACGCTGACAGGCAGTGCTCTTCCCGGACACTGCCAGGAGGCCATTGCCACAGGCCTTTAAGAGGAATTGGAGGGAGGTCACCCAGCACGTGTCAGCCAGAAGTGTTCCCCCAAAACTCTTACCCAGTGCCGGAAGAAATTCAATGACCTCACTCTGGTGGTCAGGGTGAGTACATGCTTCAAAAACCTGTACATGCCACCTTCTCAACCTCACTCTGTGCACACACTGTATAAACCGCCACATCCCCAACACTCACCCACCTACTATGCCCACCTACTAAAAGTGACCTATACATCTCACGCCTTGCATACATTAACAGCTATTCAACTATGGTAGGCACATATGCCAAACACATAGCTGCATACTCACTCACACGCTGTCCTTTTTCTTGGAGGCCAAGCTTGCTCACAACAGGAGGGAGCAGGTATGAACAGGAGGCAGAGCTGCACCCCCTTACAGACCTGGAGGAGTGAGTGGGCTGCATAATTGCCACCCAGGTCGTGGGCGCTGTGGCCGTCTGAGATGACGACCTGCTTGGGGACAACAACAGTATGTTCATCACCACTCCCTTTTCTCTCATACCACTTCCCCCTCACACCGCAAGCCTTTCCCACTTTCCATCTAAGTATACTATTTCCATTCCTTGCTCTCTTCTTGCCCCCCTCCACTGATCTTAACCCCACTCTTGTGCCTTTATGCTTTCAGATAATCAGCCACCACATGACCAGCCTGTCCGTCAACCTCAAGTGGCAGTGGTGCAATGAGAGGAGGAGGAAAAACAAGCCAGAACCTCAATGCCTGTGTCTAGGTGCTAGGTCTGGAGGGGAGCCTAATATATGGGTCTGATGTGGGTGAAGCACCAGGACCCAGCGGGCTGCAGCAATGCCACAGGGAAAGGGAAGCTCGGGGGCCATCTCCCCAGAGGGTGAGTGCACGCACGAGTTCTGCTGCACAAGACTCCAAGGAGGACATCGATGTGGAGACGACAACCACATGGGCGATGGGCATGCGCACTGAGCTCATGGGTGCAATGGCAAGGGTGCCCGAGAGCATGGATGGATTGGCTAGGAGTGTGGAGGAGTCCACCTACAACATTGCACTCATCTCTGCACACACCATCGAGCCCATCCTTGGCAATTTGCAGAGGATGGTTGACTCGCAGAGAGACCGTGGGGATCCAGACCTCATGCCGTGTGTCATGGGTGAGGTGGCAGCAGCTATTGCAGCACAGGCTGAGACAACACAGTGCCTTAGTGCTGTAATGGAGTCAGTGGTTGGTGGCACCCAATCTCAGAGTGCTCTCATGCAGTCTCAGATTGATGCCACGCAAGCGCTGACTGCTGCCATTGTCACGGGGTCGCCCACTGTCCACCAGCAATCATGGTACCATAGCATGCCAGCAATCTGTGCTCTAGCAGATTGCTCCGGATGCTGAGGTGACTGGCAGTGTGTCGTTTGAGCAGGAAGGTGCTGTCCTCTCTCAGGATGACGGCATTCCTGCTCACACCACAGCCACTCCGCCATTGCACTTGCCGCAGCCTGTAACCCAGCCATCCCAGACTGCTGCCGCCCATGCTAAGGTTGGTGCAGTCTACAGCCAGGCCTTCCAGGCCCAGAGCTGGTCGAGGGCATCCTGCAAGGCTATCTGCAGTCTTTGGCTCTCGGACTCAACAGCCTTCTACCAGCCTTGCTGCAGCCACTGGGGCCACATTACAGAGGAGCAGTAGGGTTGGGAGGGGGGAATTGCAAAGGGGAGGGAAATCATCAAGGAAGAGCAAGTAAAGAATACTTTATTGTCAAATGGGGGTAGTGTGTGTTAATAAATTGATATGTTTGTAAATATATTGTTGTGTTTCTTTATGAATAGTTGTGTTTCATAAGAATTGTGTTCGATAATAAATTGTTAATTTGACATTGCACATTGTGATGTTTCTCATTTGAGCTTTGCCTGGTGATAGGGGCTGCGAGCTGGCAGTAATGATGTGGTTGTTCTGCGCAAACACCATGTGCAGATCTCATTTATTGGAAGCGCTGTATAATGAGACCTTCACGACCGGCCCTTGCAGAAGCAACATTGAGTGTCTCCCTCCTACGTTGGTGTTGCTCTTCATCTGTCTCCTCCTCCTCCTGTCCCTCTTCCTCCTCCTGAGGTGGACCTGCAATCCCTGGTGTCAATGGCTGGGCCCTCAGAATGGCCAGGTAGTGCAGCATGCAGCACACAATGATGAAAAGGGAGACTCGATCAGGGAGTACTGCAGGGCTCCTCCAGAGCGGTCAAGGCAGCAGAACCATTGCTTTAGCAGCCTGATAGTCTGTTCGATCAGGTTCCTGGTGGCGCTATGGCTCTCCTCGTATGCGTGATGAGCAGGTGTTGAAGGGATAATTACAAGTCCTAGCCCTTTTGGGCTATCCCAGATCAGGCGTATTCCCCAGACGTTCACCCACAACTTAAGTTAGAGATAGTCAAATTCTATAAGATGCTTAAATGGGTCTAAAGGTTTAGGCTATCTCTCCCTAAAGGAAAGGAACAACTAAAGATGTTACCATCCTCCAGATAGTACTTTTAATAAGTTGAACTAGATTGTAACCTTCCGGATATTATGAGGGTCCAGAATAGCCCCCAGAATTCTGCAACTCCTTACAAAAGAGTGTACAGAATTTGGGTTTGCGAGTTTATACAGAATTACTCAGACAACTTAAAAAATATATAGCTTTAAGAGCCGACATTATTTAACATCTGCTGAATCAGTCGCAACATTAACAATTCAAAATACAGATTTCTTATTTCTCAGAGATCCTTATTTTCAAATCTTTACTTCATTACATTTCTTATTTCTTACTTATTTCTAAATCCAGAATATCCACCAAAATCAATTACTTTGACTTCCCGAGACTCATAGCTAAAAACTTAGAGATGCCTCTGAAGAGTTGAGAAATGCTTTGCCCGTTCAGCGAGTTCTGCCTTTCTGTTGAAAAGGTCTATGTTTTATATTCTTTTTGCATGGGTTTATTCTTTGATGTTCTCTGCTAATGTCAGCTAATTGTCTTTATTGATACCTCTGTTTGAATGCTTTCTATCTTACTGTCAATTCAACTATTGCATGCATAATTATTTCTCTACCTTTTAGGTGTTCCAAAAACCATCATAAAAACAATGACAGCTATGGTTTCTGTTTGATAGCATTCTTACAAAATGCTTTCATTCAATTCTTAATATTGGCTTTACTGGTTTTTAGCAGACATTGTGACTCTCCTTACTGCTCCAAGTTTAATACAAACAGAATGGGCTGAATTTTAATTCAGGGGCAGGTTGGGGTCATGTAACCCGCATTTCGTGTTATCCACACAAATCTAAATCGATGTGGGAGACTGATGCGATTTTAACTTAATTGGCCAATTGAATTCCAGCGTGTGGGAACCCATGACAAATGAGTTTTTCTAGTCTGAAAGTCGCCTCCAATGATGTCATCATTGCTGCTGATGCATTTAAGGTCTGCAAGAAGCCTTGCTTCTTCTGCAGGCTGCCAACCTTTTGGCCATTGCTGCTACAGGGATCTGGAGGCAGAATGGCCAGTGAAAGACATAGGCCTGCTCCCAGGTTTGATGAGGTTGCCCCGCAGGCTTTAGTGGAGAGAGCAAGAGCTCATAAGGAGTTGCTCTTCCCTTCTTCGGGGAGGAAGAAGCCTCCCCAGCAGACAAAGGCTGTGTGGCTTCAAGTGGCCCAGGAGGTCAACTCCTTATCGGTAACCCGCAGAACCTGGATACAGTGTAGGAAGAGATTTCATGACCTTCAGCGCACTGGAAAAGTGAGTATGAATTTCCCATCACCCTCAATCTGATCCCCATTGCCTCTCCTCACCAGCACTCAGCTTTAGCAATCTCTTCCTCCACAGCCCACTTGACACTGACATCCATGCACCCTTACCCATTCCCTCTCTCTCTCTCTCTATGGTCACATTCACCTAACTAGTCGACTATGCAGCCCTCACACTCCCTTTCACTCTGATGCTATGAAAACAACTGACAACACACAGGGAGGGGCCCTTGCACTTGCCACCTCACTCCATCTTTGTCTCCTTCTAAGCATCTATGCTATGGATTCTCTAAACTCACTCCTTCATTCTCACTCAACCTCCACTTGTCTCCCTCATTGCAGGGAAAGAAAGCTCACAATAAAAGGGAAAGAGCGAGGACAGGAGGAGCGCCACCCTCAGTAGCCCACCTCACCCCCTGGGAGGAGGCGGTCCTGGAGATCATGGGAGTGGAGGACGATGCGCAAGTGGGGGACGGACAGACAGGTGCATCACAGCAAGTTGGTAACAGAATAGTTTTCCATCTCTCTCATTGACATTGCATGAGTTGCTGATAATGATTCTGAAGCTCTAACAGATGGACTTATGATCATCTGCAATGTGCATGTAACATTTGCCTCACATCTCTGACTCTTTCTTTTACTCCCCCACAGGACCATCGCATGCACCCGGCCCATGAGTCAGGAGGAACAGCCTGAGCTTCCAGACTCCTCAGAGGAAGCTGCAACCTCTGAGGGTGCAGCATCAGCAGAACTCAGCGCACCCAACACCAGCGCAGACACTCACACCTCAGTGGGACCTTCGGGACATAGAGTAGTGTTGTCACCTGGTGTATCACAGCTCACAAGTGAGCATCAGCAGATTGTGGTGACAGGGACAGCAGTGGAGACTCCTAGTCGGAGGATGCAGGACTCTGCCAGCTCGGCTCAGCTGCATGTCGACCCTCTGCCTCTGGGTCCACCCATAAGATCAGCGGTGCTGGAACTCCAGGAACAGATGCAGGAGTCTCTGGCAGGTTTTGTCTCCAGGGTCGCTGCGAGTGTGGAGCGAATGGAGGAGTCCATAGCGAACATGAGCAGAGCCTTTGTGGATTCATTGGCGCATGAACGCATCACCATGGAAAGGATGGCTATGGAGGAGCTAAGTCGCCAGAGTGTTGAAAACATGGTGAGCATTCGGAATAGACTGACATCTCTGTAGGAGCGATGGTCATCTATTGAACAAAGAAACCAGACCTTCACGGAAGTCCTTCTAAGTAGGACTGCCATTGCAGATACGGGTCCCCATGGCCCCCCTGATGTGCAGCAAGGTGCTCTCAAGCCACTAGCAAGCGCTGAGGGGGACCTGACCCATGAGAAGGAAGTTGGTGGCAGACATCAAGGAAGTGGGGGCTCCTCTCCAAGCGCTCACACTTCCATGCCACTGCAGAGCCCTCGGTCAGAGCCCCACCAGAGTCCACACCCAACTGAGATCGGCGTCTCAACCCCTGCACAGCCGCAGAAGCAGCAGACTGTTGACAAGCCCTCACAGATTCGCCACCCCGGAGGATGCCTGCCAAAGCTGTCGAGACAGGAGCAGCAGGAAAGTGAGCAAGGGGCCTCCACATCTGCTGAAGCCACAGGGGAAGGATCATGTAGGAGCATGCGTAAGAGAAAAATACTGCACAAATAGTCACAAGAGTAGTCACTTGGGTGAAATTTGATGTTTTATGTGAAAAAGCCATTGATGAATAATGTAAATAAAAAATCTGATGGCTACTGCTGCAGCTGTGGCGTGTGTCATTTCGCAAATGGGACTTTCACATTGAGGGCTTAGGATTACTTGCAATTGTCAGTATGGTGGTCAAATTGCTAGGAATCTGCTGGTCTTTGGCCATTTTCGATGCTCAGGTAAGAAGCTGTGAGGCAAAAGTGCTTGATTGGCTAGGCTAAGCAAATCTGGCCAAGATGAGTGCGTTCCTTGCATCCCGGGCAGCAATATGGTTGCGCGCTGTCGCCTTCTGTCCTGTGCAGCTTCTGGTGGGTGAGCAGCAGCTTGGTGCTCCTGCTGTTGGTGCTGCTGTTGTTCATGGCTCTGCTGCTGCCACAGCTGGTCTTCATCCGAATCTGATGTCTAGGAGGAAAGGAAATAAATGGCTCCCATGCTTCTGGTATATGCCTCAGTTGAGGAAGCGCTCAGTGAAGGTGGCAAGAGGGGTTTCCAAGGAGGTCACACTGGAGATGGCTGTCAGGCTCCAAACTTCCACAGCTGTGGTTATGCCTTCTAAAAGTTCCCCCAGGCCTGAGACTACAAAGTCCTGCCACCTGCAAATGATGGCTGATTAAATCTCCTCTTTTTTAATGGTTGACCTGCAGCTGCTAGTCAGCAATCCAATTGTGCTCCCGCCAGGTTTCACTGTCGTGTTTCAGAACAGGTGTGTTTCATGTGGGAAAAGGGATAAAATCGCAAAGGCCTTTCAAAATGGCATTATAGAGGCAATTTAGTGCCTGTTAAGGGCCTTAATGGCCTATCCCGCCTCCAAGAGGCGGGATGGAGACGGGACCATTAGACACGAATTAATGAAAATTGCTTGGAGGCGGGATAGAGGCAGGGTTGGGCCCGCCCACCAGTGTTTGCAATTTTAACCCCCCACACGCCTCCAATCCCGCCTCCACAGCCCAATGAAAATCGAGCCCAATTTAATTGTTTGGTGTCATCTATTGAAGCCATATCTTCAAAGTGTCCTTGTTGGTATGGTTTTTACTATGTATATATTAAAGGCACTTTGACCAGAGTGGTTCATGCATTTCTAGCTATCTCAATTGGTTGCATATTTAATCGTGTTTCCTGTCTTCCAAGTTTAACATAAAAACTATTTGACCAGCAGGTGTTTCTTTACTTGATGTCATGTTCTCAATGGCACATGGTTCTTTTAATGTTTGTGTTTCTGTTTTACGTGTTAGTTCTTAACACTTTAAACTGGGCATTCTCATTGTGTTCGTTGCAAACCATAGACCTTTCGGAAGCACCAGTGGTTTGCTTCAATCTTTCATTGTTTTAGTATTTTTTAACTAATTCCCATTTCAAAGCTTGTTTACAACTTTGTTATCAACTGATCTTTATCTCAGGAGCCTGTATTTCTGTTTACAGCCTGTGTCTCCAAAGCTTTAGATTTTTAAACCCAGTATACCACAAACCTCCAGCTCAATCTCGCGACCGTCAGTACTAGCCTTACTGATCGCAAAGCCGGTAGCACCCCATTGGCGCCCCTGGAGGAGCTAATGGGAGGCCAGAGGCACCCACTTTCTTGATCTTTATCTCAAGGGGGACTGGAATACAAAAGTGCAGAAGTGATGCTTCAGTTGTGCACAGCCTTAGCCAGACCCCATCTAAGTACTGCATTCAGTTTTGGGAAATGCCAGGAAGGTCCTGAAATTCAATTAGGCCAGGAAATGGACGGTGCCACTGTGGGTTGAGTTTAACAGCTGCCTGCAAAAAGAGCGCCGGCAGCACCGGCATTTTGGTGCTACCTGCTGATTTAAATTAGCACAGCGCTAAACCTACCATGCAACGCACTGTTTCAGGCAGTAGTCGCAGCGGGAGGCCCAATGTAGCATCCCTGGAGTGCGACAGCATTCTCTTAAAGCAAGGCTGTCATTTTAGAAAGCAGTCTTAAAGGGGAACTGCCTTCTAAAATGAAAAAAAATTAAAAATCATGTAAAAATAGGCAGTCTTTAGCCTTTAGAGCTCAACTGCCTTTGGAAAAAAGTCATTAAAAATAATTCCGAAATGGGAGTCTTCAGCTCTTAAAGCCGAACTACCTTGTGCACATACAAAATGGTAAAAGTGTTTCAGCACTTACACAAACGGCTCAATAAGCCAGGGAAGGGGCACCCAGGGTCTCGCACACAGCACTCCAGCTTTGTGCAGGGGATCAACACTGAAAGAGAGGTCCTCTACCCACAGGGGCCGGGAGGCACTCCAGAAAGAACAATGTGGGACCAGATCACTGAGGCCGTCACTGCCAGCAATTTCACCCCCACCACCTGGCACCAGTGCCCAAAGAAACTGCATGACCCCAGACCAGTGGTCAAAGTCAGTGAATGCATCATCAAAAGCCATCTCCTACCAACTGCACCACGAACGTCACACACCGCTCATTGCACAACACCCCCCGCCCCCCCCCCCAATCATTCATCTGCCAACAAACTCTAACAAACACTGGGTGCACCTCCCATTCCTAGCTTTACCTCACCCCCTTGGAGGAGACGGTGCTGGCCATTCTTGGCAGGGGCATGGCTGAGCCCTTGGCCAGCGGCAGGGCTGAAAGGATACAAGATGCTGGTATTCTCGTACGTTATCCTCCTTCTGACTGTGTCAGCTGTGGCTCAGTTGGTAGCACTCTCTCGCCTCTGAGTCAGAATGGTTGTGGGTTCAAGTCCCACTCCAGGGACTTAAGCACATAAATCTAGGCTGACATTCCAGTGCAGTGCTGAGGGAGTGCTGCACTGTTGGATGAGCTGTCTTTCCGGTGAGACACTAAACCGAGGTCCCGTCTGCTCTCTCAGGTGGATGTAACAGATCCCATGGCACTATTTTGATGAAGAGCAGGGGAGTTATCCCTGGTGTCCTTGGCAATATTTATCCCTCAATCAACATCACAAAAACAGATTACCTGGTCATTATCACATTGCTGTTTGTGGGAGCTTGCTGTGTGCAAAATGGCTGCCCTGTTTCCTACATTACAACAGTGACTGCACTTCAAAAGTACTTCATTGGCTGTAAAGCACTTTGAGAAGTCTGGTGTTCATGAAAGGTGCTCTATCAATGCAAGTCTTTCTTTCTCACATGCCACTTCCCCTCATCCCACAATATCTTCTGATTTACAAGATGTGAATGTTGTAAGCATACGGCTCTTGTTTTCCCACCCTCCCCGCACCATAACCCTACCCTTGTGCTTTCCTCATTTGAGACGCCCAAGAAATGCAGCCTGCCCAGCCAGTGGTAGACCAAGAAGTGGAGAGGAGTGTGAAGTACAAGAAGAAACACCATCACTCGATTTCACTCTCACAACTACCAGCTCCTTCAGGTCGTCCCGCAAGGCCATTTGCCGTGTCCCCCACTGAAAGTCAGCAGCCTTCCACCAGCCATGCTGCAATCACTGGGGTAGCACAGTGTGACATCAGTAGGATAGGCAAAGGCAAGACAGTCACTAAGGAAATGCACAAGGGTGATTAGGCGATTTCTTGATGTCATATTGGATGGATAGATGTATAAAGTTGGATTGGAAAGTTTGCTTTGTGGTGGCTTTTATTTCAGTATTGTGACCAAGAGGACGCTGTGATAGTCAGTAACAGAGGGAAGGTAAAGTGTGGGACAAATGTTGAAAGGGGAATTGGGGTGGTGGTCACTGATACCACAGGCGGATGATTCCATCTCGGATATCCCGACCAGAAAGGGGCTGTCTGGATTGCATCCTTCCTTCCGCTTCCTCCTCTTCTGCGTCTTCCTCTTCCTTCTGCGAGTGGATGCTGTAAATCTGAAATAAAAGCAGAAAATGCTGGAAATACTCTGCAGGTCATGCAGCATCATGCAGATGGTCAAGTGCTCCTCATCCTTACCCTCCATCACCATGTCTGCCTTGGACAATGTGTTCCAGAAACTCCTGTGACAGAGTAAGTCCCGGTGTTCCTCAAGCTTGAATGAATATAGCTGGAGGCAATTCTTTGTAACTATGTTTATCCTGGATGCTTAAATCATCCAAGAACTCCCACATCCAGCAAAGTTAGCACCACAAAGGTCACAGCTCTCCTGCCACTGAAACCTTTTTGAACTTCATCTAACTTATGCCAGATAATATGTAAAAAAAGAAATTACACTTATTGTACATGGTATAAAAGTCTAATCTGACTGTATACAATCCAGTATTGAGGGCCCACCTGAGATGGAACCTGAACTTTACACAAAGAAATTGGGGTTAATATGAGGTGGAAGCATGTATGGATGGAATCTGTTTATCTTTCATGTGGAATTCATCTGTTTATATAAAAGATTCTGCAACTGTGGCAGGTGGGGATCGTGAAGGGGGGCTGTCACATAATGCTATAATGTTAGGATCAATATCTGATCTTGTTCATCTACCTAAGCTGCAGTTTAAAGCTATTAAAATGGAAACTACACAGCTCTAGCTTTTCACACATACCAGTCTTTTAAGCAAAGTAATTTCATGTAACATTTAGTTTATAGACCCATTAGAAAGATGGTCGCTTTTTTCCGCTAGTGCTGTCAGGTTTTTAATTAAAGTTATATCAGGCATATTCAAGTTTATGAGAAGGTTGAGGTATATAAAAGAAAATGGTCTTTGCTTTTGATTTTCTGATAGTTAAACCCTATTAAACCAATATGATCTCTTTTAAAACAGACTCATCCATGGACTCCAATATGTTAGTCTAAAATGGATCATCTTCATGCTGTACTGAGTAACGTTACAAATCCTATAATTTTGTCTTCATGGTGAGACTAGCTCCCTTGTTACAAATACTGAAAGGACAATGTGCCCATTATGACATCAGTGATGGTATCAGCTGTTAATTTTTGGATCAGCTTCATAACTGAAAACTCAGTTTGATAAATTCTGGTTCATGTAGATATGAATCAATTTTCAGCTATAACAGAAGGGGTTGTCTTAAAAGTTCTCGCTCGTGCTCTGAATGTAAAATTTGGGTTGTGGTTCACTTACGTTTTGGTCTGGTGGATGAAAATTAAACCCGTTCGATATCTGGGTGCACACGAACTATTCAGGTATCAGAAATAAAACACGTTTGCATACATGGATTTCTAGTGTAAGAACCATCTCAAGTGGGCTTGTGTGTGTACATGTTTCTGTAGGTGACAGGAAAGGTAATGGTGAAGATCGATATTAAATAGCAAGTCACTGGTACTTACTCAGCATCCCTGGCCAAGGGTTCCAGCTCATTGTCACTATCCAGTGACCCCTGCTTGAAAATGCTCATGGTCTTCAGGTAAGAGCAATATTCGGCTAAAATTGCTTGCAAAAACTCACCTTGTAGGTTCACACAAAGAATTCTGTGACAAAAATGAAGCATTCTTGTCTGTGTTAGTTTATTGATTTTATTTTACTGTTGACTGCGGTACACACGATGAAATTTCGGTTTCTGCTGATTGTTTCATTGACACCTTTTGTGAAAGGAGATTTAGCTGAGTGGTTTCATTATCAGAGCGATCGTAACTATTTGAATTAAAAGTGACACTGGTGTCTGCACAAACTCATAACATTGTTGTATGGCTTGCCATCAAAGAGGCTCTGCATTGATCATAATAAGTAAATACCAATCGCTTTTGGGTAATAATGTTATGGATTTTAATTGTTATTCAACCCCATCATGCTGCATTCTGTATTTAAACCTCGACAGTCAGTGAGCCAGTAACTAGATGTGTGCATGCTGTGACACATATTTCACTTAAATTCAATCTTACAAAAGAATGGGTGAAGCTGTACACAGGCAGGGTTCCTGGCGCCTTCCCGAATGCTTCTCCTTCACTTTGTGCGGTCTTGGGCCAGGGATTCCCAGGTGTTGGTGGGGATGTTGCACTTTTTCAAGGTTTTGAGGGTGTCCGTGAAGCATTTCCTCTCCCCAACTGGGGCTGATCAAGCGTGGTCAAAGCTTCGATGCTGGGGATGTGGCAGGGTTTTTGATTTTTCTGTCAATGGCATTCACTTTATATAGGCCTGGGATTTCCAGGGCTTCCCCGAACTAGGAACTGAGTGCCTGTGCCGGCGATAGGTGCAGGCATCATATAGCCATGTAGATGAGGTGGGAGGGGGTGTTCCCAACCAACCCCCACCTCAATTTCCTGCACTGTTGCTAGTAGGACCACCCGGATAAATCAGCCTTCGTGCCCAGCCCTCATGTCCCAACACCATCAGGATACCTAGGATTTGGTTTAGCCATGACTGCTGATATCGGGGATCATGCCCATATTATAGAATTTGCTTTTGCTCATTTATCTCCTCAGTTCTCTGAGTGGGAACAGGATTTTTCAATCTCATTGTGTAACAGGCGGCACCAATTCATCTGTCTGTAGTTCTACTTGCCCACTACCTTTAAGACATCCAATTTTTTCCCGTACTACATCAATCTTCTTCTTCTTAGGCAGTCCCTCGGAACCGAGGATGACTTGCTTCCACACTAAAAATGAGTTCTCAGGTGACTGATGAGTCCAATGCGGGGCCTACAGTCTCTGTCACAGATGGGGCAGACGGTGGTTGAAAGGGCGGGTGGGTGGGGTGCTTGGGTTGACATGCGCTCCTTCTGCTGTTTGCGCTTGGCTTCCGTTTGCTCCTGGCGAAGAGACTCGAGGCGTTTGGCGCCTTCCCAGATGCTTCTCCTCCACTTTGTGCGGTCTTGGGCCAGGGATTCCCAGGTGTCAGTGGGGATGTTGCACTTTTTCAAGGAGGCTTTGAGGGTGTCCTTGAAGCGTTTCCTCTGCCCACCTGGGGCTCTCTTGCTGTGTCGGAGCTCCGAGATGTGGCCTGTCCATCAAGCGTGGTCAAAGCTTTGATGCTGGGGTTGTTGTCCTGAGCGAGAACACTAACGTTGGTGCACCTATCTGCCAATGGATTTGCAGGATCTTGTGGATGCAGCATTGGTGGTACCTCTCCAGTGCTTTGAGGTGCCTGCTATACATGGTCCATGTCTCTGAAGCATACAGGAGAGCGGGTATCACTACTGCTCTGTAGACCATGAGCTTGGTGCTGGGCTTTAGATCCTGGTCTTCAAACGCTCTCTTCCTCAGGCGACCGAAGGCTGCACTGGCACACTGAAGGCGATGTTAGACTTCATCATCGACGTCTGCCCTTGTTGACAGTAGGCTCCCGAGGTATGGAAAGTGGTCCACGTTGTCCAAGGCCTCATCATGGATTTTGATAATCGGGGAGCAGTACTGTGTGGCGGGGGCAGGTTGGTAGAGGACTTATGTCTTGCGGATGTTTAGTGTAAGGCTCATGTTCTCGTACACTCCGGTGAAAGTGTTGACGATGGTTTGGAGTTCGACCTCAGAGTGTGCACAGACGCAAGCATCATCTGCATACTGTAATTTGATGACGGAGGATGGGACGACCTTGGATCTGGACTGGAGGCGACGGAGATTGAACAGTTTCCCGTTTGTCATCAATAATGCTGTTTCCTATCACTTTATTTACTCCATCTCAGCAACTTCAAATCTTGTGCCAGCAATAGGTTTAGAAGAGGCCTGGCATTGTCCTTTAGAACATATACTTCACAAATTGGGACTCTCCTTTCTGCTTTTATACTGCATATGAAGGGAGCCCTGGCAGAATTCTGTCAGAATCATATAGAATTTTTCTGTAGCCATAGCTTTGAACCAGCAGTCCACTCACTTTGCTTGAAGTTGTGATCATTAATAATGTTTCTTGGGTGCCCAGAATTAACCTCTGCTTTCACTGGCACAACTTTAATCTGTCACACAGTTGTCACATCATTTCTTCTATAAAAACAGAGTTCTCCTCTTCTGACCTGCCCAGTTATGTCCTGTAACTGTTTCCGATTTGCCCACATGACAACATTGACTGTGAAGCGCTTGACATCCAGAGCATGTGAAAAGCACTATATAAATTCAACTTCTTTCTTTCCTGATAAGGTGAGTTTTGCCCTTTTGTTCACTGCTCTGCCATTGTAATTTCACCTCAGCTCTTTGGTTCTTTATCATACTTTTTTCTTTGCCAGCAACATAAGAACACAAGAATTAGGAGCAGGAGTAGGCCATTTGGCCCCTCGAGCCTGCTCCGCCATTCAATAAGATCATGGCCAATCTTCTACCTCATCTCCACTTTCCTGCACTATCCCCATATCCCTTGATTACCTTAATATCCAAAAATCTATCGATCTCTGTCTTGAATATATTCAACGACTGAGCATCCACAGCCCTCTGGGGTAGAGAATTCCAAAGATTCACCACCCTCATCTCAGTCCTAAATGGCCGACCCCTGGTTCTAGACTCCCCAGCCAGGGGAAACATCCTCCCTGCATCTACCCTGTCAAGCCCTGTAAGAATTTTGTATGTTTCAAGGAGATCACCTCTCATTCTTCTAAAGTCTAGAGAATATAGGCCTAGTCTACACAATCTCTCCTCATAGGACAATCTCCCCATCACAGAAATCAGTCTGGCGAACCTTCGTTACACTCCCACTATGGCAAGTATATCCTTCCTTAGGTAAGGAGACCAAAACTGTACACAATACTCCGGGTGTGGTCTCACCAGGGCCCTGTATAATTGCAGTAAGATGTCTTTACTCTTATACTCAAATCCTCTTGTAATATTGGTCAACATACCATTTGCTTCCTTAATTGCTTGCTGTACCTGCATGTTAACTTTCAATGATTTGAGTTCAAGGACACCCAGGTTCCTCTGATCACCAACATTTCCCAATCTCTCACCATTTAAAAAATACTCTGATTTTCTATTTTTCCTACCAAAGTGGATAACTTCACATTTCTCCACATTATATTCCATTTGCCATGTTCTTGCCCATTCACTTAGCCCCTTGAAGCCTCCTTGCATCCTCCTCACAACTTATATTCCCACCCAGCTTTGTATCATCAGCAAACTTGGATATATCACATTTGGTCCCCTCATCCAAGTCATTGATATAGATTGTGAATAGCTGAGGCCCAAGCACTGATCTTTGTGTTACCCCACTAGTTACAGCCTGCCAACCCGAAAATGACCCGGTTATTCCCACTTTCTGTTTTCTGTCTGCTAACCAATCCTCAATCCATGCTAGTATATTACCCCCATTCCCATGAGCCCTAATTTTGTTTAATAACCTCTTGTGTGGCACCTTATTGAATGCCGTCTGAAAATCCAAATACACGGCATCCACTGGTTCCCCCTTATCTATTCTGCTGGTTACAACCTCAAAAAACTCTAACAGATTTGTCAAACATGATTTCCCTTTCATAAATCCATGTTAACTCTGCCCAATCCTATTGTTATTTTCTAAGTGCCCTGTTACCACGTCCTTAACAATAGATTCTAGCATTTTCCCTACTACTGATGTCAAGCTAACTTTCCCACACAATCAACATGATTTTCATTTTGCAGGACTGGATACGTATCACAGCAGCAGCAACACTCCCGGCCTTGATTTTATCTCCTTTTCTTTTGCTTTCCACTGCTTTATAATTAATGACCTAACAGTCAACTTTGGCTCATTTTCCATCTCGTTCAGTCTTCATTCTGAAATCTCAGCTGGTCACACGAGCTCCAACACTGCATTCAGATCACTTTCTTCCTCCTGTGGTTCAGTAAAACTTCTTTCGAACGCAATCTTCAATGATTTGCATTTGAAGCTCATAAACCACAATCTCAAACTCACACTTCACTGTTAACTGCCTTAGATGTGGAATGAACTGAAACTTTAGGGGAAATGTTAATTCCCTCCACCCACCGGAAACCAGTCAGAACAGGAGTCAGAATCAATGCGGTGCTCTTACTGCCATTTCACACACGCCCCCGCCCCCGCCCACAGCCATATTAATGTTGCTGTTTTCATGGACGGTCAAGGTGTCCGACTGACTCCAGCAGTTGCCTCATGAAGTCGGGGTCCTATGGTCTTCACAGGCCCAAAGCTGGCAAGCTGCCTCTGGATGCCCATTTCGGCTGGCAGCTGGCTGGTAGAATGTTAATGTGGCCCGGCTGTTAATATAACCCAGTGCAGCTCCTGGAGATAAAAAGAAGTCGAGTGCTCTCTTGTCCTGCTTCGCTCTGTCCACAGGGAAGTACTGACTCTCTTTGATCAGCTGATACTTGTCCAAATGCTCAGTCACTGTCTCTGATGATAGATTCTAGTAACGCCCCCACAACTGATGTTAATCTGGTTTCTTCCTCTCTCACTTCTTAAATAATGGAGTGACATTTGCAATTTTCCAATCCAAAGACACAATTCCTGAATCTAGAGAGCTTTGGAAAATTATGACGAACTCATCTGCAATTTGCTCACCTATTTCTTTTAATACCCATTGGTGGAAGCTATCAGGTCCTGGAGATTATTTTATTTTGCTCCATTATTTTTTCATTACAATTTTTTATACTTATATTAAATCCACCAATTCCACACCTTGACTGGTTTTTTGGATCCCTTGTACTGCTGATATTTTATCCTCTTCCTCCACTGTGAAAACAGATACCAAGTACTCATTTTACAAGTCTGCCATTTCTTTATTGTCCACTGTAGTCTCGCCTGCATCCGTCTTTAATGGGCGCACATTTCTTATTACCATTCTCTTTCTCTTAATATATTGATAAAAACTTTTGCTGTTAGCTTTGATACCCCTTGCAATTTTTTTCAAATTCCCCTTTTGCACCTCTTATTACTCTTTTAATGCTTCCTACTGTTTTCTGTAGGTTTGCCCATTAACAGTTCAGCCCACTTTACTGTGTTCAATTCATTTCTCATCCTTTCCAAATTTGCCTTACTTCAATTAAACACCTTGGTTTATGACTCTCCCTTCTCCCTCACAAACTTAACATCAAATTCAAACATATTATGGTTACTATTCGCAAGATGCTCCCTTACCGTCAAGTTGCTAACTAATTCAGATTAGTTACTCATCATTAAATCCATTATGGTCTGTTCCTTTGTTGGTTCTATTGTTCTAGAAAACTGTCCCATATACATTCTAGAAACTCTTGTTCTGCTTCTCCTAGCCCATGTGAAAATTAAAT
The DNA here is from genome assembly GCF_052327205.1 of Somniosus microcephalus. NCBI lineage: Eukaryota > Metazoa > Chordata > Chondrichthyes > Squaliformes > Somniosidae > Somniosus > Somniosus microcephalus. The sequence continues at coordinate 213,768,477 of NC_140993.1, read as the reverse complement.
TCTCCCAATGTAGCCACATTGTTTTTGCTGCAAGCTTCCCAGATCTCCGTATTTATACATCTCTCCACTATGACACTACTGTGAAGCCTGTGGTCAACTCTGACCAGAGGCTTGCATTGGTTGCTGTTCCTTAACTCATAGGGGGAAAAATTGGGTATCGCCCATTTTTGGGTGCTAATTATCGCCTCCGACTGCAAAATTTGCCTCTATCGCCCCTGGAGGTGATTTGAGCGCTAAATCAGGCACTACACACCTCTCTTTGGGCACAAACCTCGTGGAGCGAGGCGCTACCTCAGAACGCTACCGAAGCTCAGGCAATGTCCATTACCATGGAAGCCAGACAGACTGGCGCCGTCCAGTTCTTAAAGGGGAGGGGCCACCTTACTGGCCAGCCACTCCTTGCTCATTGCAGTCTTGAATCTTGGCCTCGTGAGACCTCTAAAGCAATTGTGTTGGAACCACTAATGGATTGGCCCAGGGAAAGAGCTCGGCGCTTAGGAACCTCAAAAGTGGTGCTGAGGGCCAAAACTCCTTAGGACAGCGTTAAATCTCTCCAGACGTCTCTCTCCCTCTAAACCTGTGTGTACCAAAAATGTTGCTGACAAATAAAGGCAGGAAGCGCCCGCCTTTAAATAGCGCTCCCCCAACCCCTTCCCGACTTGAAAACGTTCCCCTCTACCTGTCGTTCCTAGCAGCATGGTAGGATTAAAGAACGCAAAACGCAAGGAAGAGGCAGTGGACTGGAGATGGCCTGCCACAAATAGTCCAGCTAACAGAGGAGGAGGCCCTGGAGATAAGTGGCACATCTGCATCCCTCTCAGTCAGTGATGGAGAGACAGGGAACTCACAGATAGCTGGTGACAGAATTACAAATATCTCTGACACACATATGCTGATTTCATTTCATCAGTGACTGAACTATGAGAAGACTGGGTATGATGATTGTCAAGATTGTGACTTTACGACTAAAACATATCCCTTTCTTTTGTTTTCCAGGGCCTTCATACATACAGCAAGAGTTGCAGGACATGCTTGGTGATGATTCCTCAGAGGAGCTCATTCCTACTGAGGGTGCATCATCACAGGACATACAGCCATGCACCAGCAGAGACACTCACACTTCGGTGGGTTCACTTAGACAGTTAGTTGGATTTTCACCTGGTGATTCACACCTCACAAGTGAGCATGAGCAGACACTGGTGTCAAGGACTGGTGTCAAGCTGTGGAGAGTCATCTTCGAGGGGCTCAATCCTCTCCATCTCTACTCGGCTGCACACAGATGCTGAACCCCGTGGGCTATCATTGAGAAGGAGAGTGCTAGAGGTGCATCAGCAACTTAGTCAGGTACTGACAGATATGCCACGTACGATAGCGGAGACGATTGGTGGCGCAGGGAATTGCGAGAGTGTCTGCCATGGAGAGCGTGGCCACCTCCATGGAGCTTCAAGCACGGCTCTCAAATGAGTCCATGCAGGCCATGGCCACGGCGGTGTAGACTTTGGATGCCAACATGTCTGACGCCTTAATCAGGATGACAGGTACCTTATCCATGGCCTTACTACACGCCGCTGATCTCCACCAATCTAGACTGTAGCAGAGTGGTAGGAGTGATGTGGCGCTGGCCCAGGAGAGGGATCCAGGGATGATGGCGAAAGATGACGGTGAAGTGGGAACTCCATCCCAGCGCTCCCACTTCTCACCCATTGCGCCCCCCCCCCGCACCTGCAGCCAGTATCCAACCTGCTGCCTCCTCTCTCGATGGCCGAGTCTGCCCCTGCACAGGTACAGATGGAGCAGTCTTTGGTGGGGCCCTCAGGGGCTCCAGAACCCAAAAGCATCTCAGCAGTCAGAGCAGGGATCTGAGCAGCCTTCCTTTACCTCTGCTGAAGCCATAGGGGATGCACCATGTAGAAGCAGTAGGAAGCGTAAATTAAAGATTCACCAACAGTATGCACAGTTGACAAAATGTTATGTTTTTAAGTTTCCTTTTTTTATAATGCCACATAAAATTTAATGATTTGCACCACTTCTACATCTTGCCCATTATCGCATCCCAAGGGCCAACTCACCCTTTCACTTGTTTCATGATGAATGTCACGACACGCCGGGACCCATTGGGCGGATGTGCAATGGGTGGATGAGTGGTTGAAGGACTGTTATAATGCAAAGGAGTGGGGGGAGGGGTTGGCGCTGGTGGTGGGAGCAGACCGCGGGGTTTCATTTGTTATGTTTCACACTAGGTGAACCTTTGTGATATTAGGGCATCCCTGGCAGCAATGTAAGTGACTGGTCTGGTGATGGGTGCCCCATCTTTATCCTCCTACTCCTCCTCCTATATGTTCTTCTCATCTGAAGATGAATGATGAGCCCCTTTGTCCTCCTCCAGCTGCAAACCTCTCTCCTGTGGACCTCTCTCCTGTGGACCTCTCTCCTGTGGACCTCTCTCCTGTGAATCTCTCTCCTGTGGGCCTCCCTCCTGTGGACCTCCCTCCTGTGCATGTGCTGATCCCACCACAGCACGTTGTCGCTGCCGTGGAAGGTGCTGGGCTTCCTCTTCTGATGTGCTGTCACGCACATCCAACGTGCCTCCCACCCTGATCTTGTCAATTTGAAATCTTCCAAGGTTGAAAAAAGCTATCTCCACACAAGTGCTCTCTGCCAGACATTTGCCAGTGGGAACTGAGACAGCAGCTGCAATAAATGAGGTTTTATTCAAATGGGGCAATGACACGTTGAAATAACCACCTGAACTGCTGCTCAAACTTGCCTGCCCTGCTCAAGTAAAATTTGGAACCGAGTTAAGAACAATTTAAAAATACCTTATTAACATCTTCTAAGGACGTTAATTGCACCAATAAGTGCCCGCCCGATTGAGGTTTCTCGCCGGCATCCAAACGCACCTCTGTGGGCGCTTTGGAGCCGGGTTGCTCTCCTGCTCTGAAAATGAATAATTTTTACCCCCACCAGTTCTTGGGGGTTAAAATTCCTCCATTTACCTCTAGAACAAAGGCAAAATACTGCAGATGCTGGAAATTTGAAATAAAAACAGAGAATGCTGGAACATTAAAATGTTTCAAGTCGACAACCTGAGACGTTGGGCTGGATTTTGTCATTGGGGCGGGCTGGGGGCGGGACAGGTACTCGGTGGGTCAGGTGGTCGGCAGGTCAGGTGGTCGGCGGGTCAGGTACTCGGCGGGTCAGGTGGTCGGCGGGTCAGGCAGTCGGCGGGTCAGGTGGTCGGCGGGTCAGGTACTCGGCGGGTCAGGTGGTCGGCGGGTCAGGCAGTCGGCGGGTCAGGTGGTCGGCAGGTCAGGTGGTCAGCAGGTCAGGTGGTCGGCGGGTCAGGTACTCGGCGGGTCAGGTGGTCGGCGGGTCAGGCAGTCGGCGGGTCAGGTGGTCGGCGGGTCAGGTACTCGGCGGGTCAGGTAGTCGGCGGGTCAGGTAGTCGGCGGGTCAGGTGGTCGGCAGGTCAGGTGGTCAGCAGGTCAGGTGGTCGGCGGGACAGGTACTCGGCAGGTCAGGTGGTCGGCGGGTCAGGTGGTCGGCGGGTCAGGTAGTCGGCGGGTCAGGTAGTCGGCGGGTCAGGTAGTCGGCGGGTCAGGTGGTCGGCGGGTCAGGTGGTCGGCGGGACAGGTGGTCGGCGGGTCAGGTAGTCGGCAGGTCAGGTGGTCAGCAGGTCAGGTGGTCGGCGGGTCAGGTGGTTGGCGGGACAGGTACTCGGCAGGTCAGGTGGTCGGCGGGTCAGGTGGTCGGCGGGTCAGGTAGTCGGCGGGTCAGGTAGTTGGCGGGTCAGGTAGTCGGCGGGTCAGGTAGTCGGCGGGTCAGGTGGTCGGCGGGACAGGTGGTCGGCGGGTCAGGTAGTCGGCGGGTCAGGTGGTCGGCAGGTCCCGCCCCCGCCTCCAATGTGAGGCGGGACAATAGAGCGATTTTACCCTAATTGGGCACTTGATTTCCAGCGTGTGGGAACCCCTGGTCAACAAGTCTTTTGGTCCTGAAACTCGCCTCTGATGACATCATCTATGCAGTTGCATTTAAGGCCTGCAAGCAGCCTTGGTTCATTTTCTGCCTAACTACTTTGTTACTGAAACTTCTTTTAGTGCAACCATGGCAAGCTCAAGGCCGAAGTGCGCACCCCGCTTTGATGAGGACTCCCTCCAAGCTCTGGTGGAGGGAGCAAGAGCGCATAAGGAAGTGCTGTTTCCTCCTTCTGGAAGGAAGAAACCTCCCCAGCAGACCAAAGCTGTGTGGCTGCAAGTGGCACAGGAGGTCAGTGCCATATCAATGTGCAGCAGAACCTGGCTGCAGTGTAGAAAGAGGTTTCATGACCTTCTCCGCACAGGAAAAGTGAGTATTACATCACCATGACCCTCAATCTGCTCCCCATCGCCTCTCATCACCAGCACTCTTCATTGTCAACCTCCTCCTCCACATTCCACTTGACACTTACATCCCTGCTCCCTTAACCATTCCATCTCTTTCTATGTACACATTCACTTAACTATTCGACTATGCAGCCCTCACACTCCCCATCACTGTTATGCTATGACAACAACTTACAACACACAGGGAGGGCCCTTGATCTTGGGACCTCACTCCATCTTTGTGTCCTTCTAAGCATCTATGCTATGGATTCTCTACACTCACTCCTTCATTCTCACTCAAACTCCACTTGTGTCTCTCATTGCAGGAAAAGAGAACCCACAATAAGAGGGAAAGGGTGAAGACAGGAGGAGGGCCACCCTCAGTAGCTCAGCTCACCAGTGCACAGGAGGCGGCCCTGGAGATTGTGGGAGTCGAGGAGGATGCACAAGCGGGCGACGGACAGACGGGCGCATCAGAGCAAGCTGGTGACGGAATAGTTTTTCATCTTTCTCTCATTGACATTGCATAAGTGACTGATCATGATTCTAATGCTCTTAGCAGTTTAACTTATGAGCATCTGCACAATTCAATGTGCATGCAACATTTATCTCAAATGTCTAACTCTTTCCTTTAATCCCCCACAGTACCATCGACAGCCCCCCTCCCCACTGTCCAGGATGAACAGCCTGAGCCATCAGACTCCTCAGAGGAAGCTGCAACCTCTGAGGGCGCAGCATCAGCAGAATTAAGCGCACCCAACACCAGTGCAGACGCTCACACCTTGATGGGACCTTCGGGAGATAGAGTAGTGTTGTCACCTGGTGTATCACAGCTCACAAGTGAGCATCAGCAGGTGGTGGAGAAGGGACAGCAGTGGAGAGCCCTCGTCGGAGGGCGCAGGACTCTCCCAGCTCGGCTCAGCTGCATGTCGACCTTGTGCCTCCAGGTCCATCCAGAAGGAGAGCGGTGCTGGAACTCCAGGAACAGGTGCAGGAGTCTCTGGCAGGTTTTGTCTCCAGGGTCGCTGCGAGTGTGGAGCAGATGGAGGAGTCCATCGCTAACGTGAGCAGAGCCTTTGTGGAGGCATTGGCGCATGAACGCATCACCACGGGAAGGATGGCAACCTCCGTGGAAAGGATGGCTACCTCCATGGTAAGATTGGCTACCATAGAGGAGAGGATGGCTACAGTAGAGGAGAGGATGGCTATGGCCATGGAGGAGCTAAGTCGCCACGGTCTTGAAAACATGGTCATTGTTCAGAATAGACTGACATCTCTGGAGGAGCGATGGTCAGCTATTGAGCAGAGAAACCAGACCTTCATGGAAGTCCTCTGGAGTAGGACTTCCAGTGTAGAAACAGGTCCTCATGGCCCTCCTGAAGTGCAGCAAGGTGCTGTCAAGCCACTTGCTAGCTCTAAAGTGGGGTTGACCCATGAGAGGGATGTTGGTGGCAGACAACAAGGAAGTGGGGGCTCCTCTCCAAGTGCTCACTCAACCATGCCACTGCAGAGCCCTCGGTCAGAGCCCCACCAGAGTCCACACCCAACTGAGATGAGCGTCTCAGCCCCTGCACAGCCACAGGAGCAGCAGATTGTTGGCGAACGCTCACAGGCTCACAACCCCAGAGGACACCCACCAAAGGTGTCGAGGCAGGAGCAGCATGAAAGTGAGCAAGGGGCCTCCACATCTGCTGAAGCCACAGGGGAAGCACCACGTAGGAGCACGCGTAAGAGGAAGACAAAGCACAAGTAGTCATAAGGGTAGTCACTTGGGTGTTCTGTTTTGTTTAATTTTGAAATACCATCCGTGAATTTATTTGATAAAATGACTTGATGGCAAACTGTTGACGTTGTGGGCTGTGTCATTTTTGCCAATTGGACTTCCACATTGAGGGCTCAGGTGACTTGGAATTGTCAGTATGGTGGTCAGAGTGATAGGAAGCCACAGGTTCTTGTCCATTGTCAATGGTGTGGTAAGAAGGTGCGAGGCAAATGCGTTTGATTGGGCAGCCTAAGCAAATCTGGCCAAGATGAGTGCATCCCTTGCATCCCGGGCAGCAATGTTCTCACGTGCTGCTGCTGCTGGTTGATGCGCCTCCGTAAGCTGTTCATTGTCGCTCTCCTCCTCCTCCTCATCCTCATCCTCATCTTCATCTGAGGAGGCTATGTGATGAGCCACTTGTACCTCAGGCAGCTGCAAGCTACGATGCTGTGCGAGGTAGTGAAGTGCACAGCAGACCAAGACGATTCTGGAGACCCTGGCTGCTGAGTACTGCAGGGCTCCACCTGATCTATCAAGGCATCTGAATTGCATCTTCAGCAAGCCGATGGTTTACTCGATAATGGATCTTGTGGAAATGTGGCAGGAGTTGTATCGCTCCTCAGCTTCGTTGGATGGCCTCCTCAATGGCGTCATTAGCCACGTCGTCAGGGGATAGCCCTTGTCTCCAAGTAGCCATCCGCAAAGTTGGTCTGGCAGACTGAAGAGCGGAGGCACATGAGACTGTCACAGAATGAAGGTGTCATGGCAACTGCCAGTGTATTTGCGCAAACATGCAAAATTTCCTTATTGTGGTTACACACCAGCTGCACGTTGAGGGAGTGGAAGCCCTTGTGGTTGACAAAAATGCCTGGATTGTGATGTGGTGCCTTAAGGGCCACATGTGTGCAGTCTACAATGCCCTACACCCTTGGAAAGCCTGCCAGATTAGCAAATCCAACCACACGCGCAGTTATACTTGCTTGATCCTTGGAGAAGTCGATGTAATTGTGCGCGTTGGCAAAGAGGGCATCGGTTACCTGCATGATGCAAGTGTGTGTGGCCACCTGGGAGATGCCGCTGATGTCTGCTGTTGATCCCTGGAATGAGCCTGAAACAAAAAAGTTGAGTGCGGTGGTGACTTTGACGGCCACTGGTAAGGGGTGTCCACCCGCTCCTCTGGGCTCCAGGTCTTGATGCAGCATTGCGCAGATGTCACTGACTACCTCACCCGAAAGTCTGAGCCTCCTTTGGCACTGCTGCTCAGTCATGTTGAGGTAGCTGACCATGTGTCTGTAGGCCCTGTTTTGGGGGCATTTCCTGCAGCGACGTCCTTCCCTGTGCTGGCGCCTTCTGGCCTGTGCAGCTTCAGGTGGGTGAGCAGCAGGTTGGCGTTCCTGTTGTTGCTCCCGCTGTTGGTGCTGCTGCTGTTCTGGGTTCTGCTGCTGCCGCGGCTGGACTTCGTCCGAATCTGAGGTACAGGAGGAAAGGAAATAAATGGTTCCCATGCTGCAGGTATATACCTCAGTTGCGGAAGTGCCCTGTCAAGGTGGGGATAGGGATTTCCCAAGAGGTCACACTGAGATGGATCTCAGCTTCAAAACTTCCACAATGAGTAGGCCTGCTAAAAGTTCTCCCAGACCTGAGAAAACAAAGTTCTGCCACCTGCAAATGATCATTGTTGAAAACTCCTTTTTAATGGTGGAGCTGCAGCTGTTAGTAAGCAATCCACTTGTGAACCCGACAGGATTAACTGGCGTGTTCCAGGGGAGATGTGCAGCATGCGGGAAATGTGTTAAACTCAGAAAGGCCTCTCAAAATGACATTATAGAGGCACTTAAGTGGTTGTTAAGGGCCTTAAGGGCCTATCCTGCCTCTTGAAGGCAGGATGGAAACGGGGTCTGAAAGCCCGCTTTTGGGAAAGCTGCTCAGGAGCGGGCTGGAGGTGGGATCGGAGCCCACCGCTATTTTTTGCAATTTTCCCACCTGACACGCCTCCAAAACTGCCTCCTCAGGCCTGGCAAAATCCAGCCCGTTAACTCTGTTTCTGTCTCCACATGTAATGTGTGACCGACTGAGTAATTCCAGCATTTTCTGTTTTCATTAATTCTACCCCTATGTTTTGCACTAAACTGATATGTAAAATTAATGGTAAATCATCACTCAAACTGTTTTGTTGAAGAGGTGTTGTAATGAATTCTTCGTTTAAGTCCGGCATAGGCCATAAAAGCTTCCTCCATCTGATGGAATGAGACTGCATTTGAACAGTCTTAATTTAGCAGGAGTGTGTCCACAGTGTATAACTGCCCCTACATTGCTAGAGATTTGCTCTAAATTGCCAATCTCACTGAGAGAGGCTGTGGATTTTTTTTTTCGTTCATGGGATGTGGGCATCGCTGGCAAGGCCAGCATTTATTGCCCATTCACAGTTGCCCTTGAGAAGGTGGTGGTGAGCTGCCTTCTTGAACCGCTGCAGTCCGTGTGGTGAAGGTATTCCCACAGTGCTGTTAGGGAGGGAGTTCCAAGATTTTGAACCACTGACGATAAAGGAAGGGTGATACATTTCCAAGTCAGGATGGTGTGTGACTTGGAGGGGAACTTGGAGGTGGTGGTGTTCCCATGTGCCTGTTGCCCTTTGTTATGTTCATTAATAACTAGTCGTTTTCATTATGAACAGCTAGCTTCTAGCTAGTCAATTTATTGAGCACATGTGGACTTCTACAGCATCCATCTTGACTACTGCCTTGTGGGTAGCCTACTCTTATATACATACAGCTCTACAGCTCCACCTAGTATACCATTCTAGAATGACAGGTTACTGATCATTACATCCCCCTTTCTTTGAGGTTAAACAAAATCAGTATCAATCAACTTTCAAGAAACACGATAAAGATGATATCAGTAACACTTTTGTTCGTACTCTATAAACATAAACATTTTCACAACAGTCAACACATTTTCAAAGCTTTACTTTATACTCAAAGATTAAGTCTATCAGGCTTTTTTACTTCACGTGTGGATCTTCTCGCTTGGGAATCTGGTAGTGTTCACGTTTTATGTTTGCATTTAAGTCCTTTGGATCCATGCATATTCTTAGATCATTGTTCTTTTTCTTTACACATACCATGGAGTTAACCCAGTCTGTTGGCTCTTTGACTTTCCTGATGACTCCTAGTGTGGTCATTCGGTCCAGTTCTTTCTTGAGCCGGTCACGCAGGGGTGCTGGAACTCCCTGTGGAGCATGTACCACTGGCTGAGCATCCTCCTTTAGCTGGATCTTGTAAGTGAATGGTAGAACTCCAAATCCTTTGAACACATCCTGGAAATTACTCACTACAGAATCCATTGAGTCATCTGGTCTGCTTATGGTACAGTTTATACGGTAGACTCTCTTGACCAGTTCTAAGTCCTCACAAGCTTTGTCACCTAGTAGTGAATCAAGTCCTTCAGCCACAACAGAAAACATGAGATGATGCACTTTGTCTTTGACTGCCACTTTAAGTCTGCATACACCTAAGCTATCTATTTCTGTCCATTATAGTTCTTCAGTAGTACTGACTTTTTCTGCATTTTAGGCTTTTCTTTCATATTTTTAATGTCACTCATACTGCCCCAGTGCTTAGTTTCAATGTAACTAATGCTTCATTTACCTGCAGTGGGATCATCCATTTGTCCTCTTTTACTGCATTAACTTTATGTCCAGCATTGTCCATTCCTGAGGGCTGCACATTTTCTGTATCCTTTTTGATATTGTCACATGACACCATTCCTACAAAAAATGTCTCACTTAAATCAGTGTCCTCAATTATATTGACTTGTTGCCCTTTCTTTGATTTTACTTTTGAAAAGCATTGTTTGGCAAAGTGATTCTTTCCATAACATTTTGTGCACATTTTTCCAAATGCTGGGCATGGTCGTGACTGGTGTTTGTAACCACAGCGTTTACAATTAAAAATTCCATCCTCCGATTGCTTTTCATTTCTGTTCTGCCCATGTTTCTTCCCCTTGTAGGACACAGCACCGACAGCAGCACTATCACTTACTACAATCGCATTATTATTAATTTCACTGAAAGTCTTCGCGTGCTTTTGAGCTAGCTCATTGGCTTGGCATATTTTCACAGCATTTTCCAATGTTAGTTCGGTTTCTCTCAACAGACGTTCCCTGACCTTTTTATCATGAATACCAAACACAATCTGGTCACGAATCATGGATGATTTCAGTTCAGAGAAATTACATGTCTGTGCTTTCAGTTTCAGATCGGTCACAAAGCTATCAAAAGTCTCATTTTGCTGCTGTGTCCTTGAACGGAACACGTACCTCTCATAGGTTTCGTTCTTTTTGGGAGAACAATGTGTATCAAACTTCTTTAGCACATCATCTAATTTTTTTCTGTTCTCCTCTGGATTAAATACAAATGTATTAAATACCTTTATTGCCTGTGGGCCTGCAACCGTAAGCAGCAACGCTATCTTCCTTGCGTCTGGCTTCGTACCGAACCCGATGGCAGCAATGTAGAGTTCGAATTGTTGTTTGAAAGTCCGCCAATTGCAGTCGACATTCCCCGTAAATTTCAAACCCTCCAGTGGCTTCAAAGTCTCCATGTCGCGTTTCACAATATTCAGCAGATTTGACCAATCCTGGTACCATGTTATGTTCATTAATAACTAGTCGTTTTCATTATGAACAGCTAGCTTCTAGCTAGTCACTTTATTGAGCACATGTGGACTTCTACAGCATCCATCTTGACTACTGCCTTGTGGGTAGCCTACTCTTATATACATACAGCTCTACAGCTCCACCTAGTGTACCATTCTAGAATGACAGGTTACTGATCATTACACCCTTGTCCTTCTAGGTGGTAGAGGTTGCAGGTTTGGGAGGTGCTGTCAAAGAAGCCTTGGCGAGTTGCTGCAGTACATCTTGTAGATGGTACACACTGCAGCCACGGTACGCCCGTAGTGGAGGGAGTGAATGTTTAAGGTGTTGGATGGTGCACCAATCAAGCGGGCTGCTTTGTCCTGAGTGGTGTCGAGCTTCTTGAGTGTTGTTGGAGCTGCACTCATCCAGGCAAGAGGCGAGTATTCCATCACACTACTGACATATGCCTTGTAGATGGTGGAAAGGCTTTGGTGAATCAGGAGGTGATTCACTCGTCACAGAATAACCAGCTCTTGTAGCCACAGTATTTATGTGGCTGGTCCACTTAAATTTCTGGTCATTATAACCCCCAATATGTTGATGTTGGGGAATTTGGCAATGATAATGCCGTTGAATATCAAGGGGAGGTGGTTAGACTCTTTCTTGTTGGAGATAGTCATTGCTTGGCACTTTCGTGGCACGAATGTTACTTGCCACTTATCAGCCCAAGCATGAATGTTGTCCATTCTTGCTTCATGCGGGCATGGACTGCTTCATTATCTGAGGGGTTGCGACCAGTCATGTGCAGTCATCAACGAACATCCCCACTTCTGACCTTATGATGGAGGGAAGATCATTGGTGAAGCAGCTGAAGATGGTTGGGCCTAGGACACTGCCCTGAAGAACTCCTGCAGCGATACCCTGAGGCTGAGATGATTGGCCTCCAACAACCACAACCATCTTCCTTTGTGCTAGGTATGACTCCAGCCAGTGGAGAGTTTTCCCCCTGATCCCCATTGACTTCAATTTTACTAGGGCTCCTTGATGCCACACTCTGGCAAATACTGCCTTGATGTCAAGGGCAGTCACTCTCACCTCACCTCTGGAATTCAGCCTATTTGTCCATGTTTGGAGTAAGGCTGTAATGAGCCAAGTGGTCCTGACGGATCCCAAACTGAGCATCAGTGAGCAGGTTATTGGTGAGTAAGTGCTGCTTGATAGCACTGTCGATGACACATTCCATCACTTTGTTGATGATTGAGAGTAGACTGATGGGGTGGTACTTCGCTGGATTGGGTTCGTCCTGCTTTTTGTGGACTGGACATACCTGGGCAATTTTCCACATTGACAGGTAGATGCCAGTGTTGTAGCTGTACTGGAACAGTTTAGCTAGAGGTGCGGCTAGTTCTGGAGCACAAGTCTTCAGCAGGACAGCCGGGATATTGTTGGAGCCCATAGCTTTTGCTGTATCCAGTGCGCTCAGCCATTTCTTGATATCACGTGAAGTGAATTGAATTGGCTGAAGACTGGCTTATGTGATGGTGGGGACTTTAGGAGGAGGCCGAAATTGATTATTCACTCGGCATTTCTGGCTGAAGATGGTTGAGGACGCTTCAGCCCTGTCTTTCAGCCCTTCACATGTTGGGCTCCACCATCATTGAGGATGGAGATGTTCACGGAGCCTCCTCCTCCTGTTAGTTGTTTAATTGTCCACCACCATTCACGACTGGAAGTGGCAGAACTGCAGAGCTTTGATCTGATCCTTTGGTTGTGGGATCGCTTAGCTTTGTCTGTAACATGCTGGTTCCACTTTTTAGCATGCATATCCTGTGTTGTAGCTTCCCCAGGTTGGCATCTCATTTTTAGGTACGCCTGGTGCTGCTCCTGGCATGCTCTTCTGCACTCCTCATTGAACCAGAGTTGGTCCTCTTGCTTGATGGTGATGGTAGAGTGAGGGATATGCTGGGCCATGTGGAGGACTGCAATTCTGCTGCTACTGATGGCCTACCGTGCCTCATGGATGCCCAGTTTTCAGCTGCTACATCTGTTCTGAATCTATCCCATTTAGCATGGTGCCACTCAACATGATGGAGAGTGTCCACAATGACTATGTAGTGATCACTACAACCAATGCTGTCATGGGCAGATGCATCTGCAACAGGTAGATTGGTGAGGACGAGGTCAAGTAGGTTTTTCCTTCGTGTTGATTCTCTCACCACTGGCCGCAGTCCCAGTCTGGCAGTTATGTCCTTCAGAACTCGGCCAGCTCAGTCAGTAGTGGCGTTACTGAGCCTCTCTTGGTGATGGACATTGAAGTCCCCCACCCAGTGTAAATTCTGTGCCCTTGCTACCCTCAATGCTTTTTCCACGAGGTGTTCATCAGCTGAGGTAGGACAGTAGGTGGTAATCAGAAGGAGTTTCCTTGCCCATGTTTGACCTAAAGCCATGAGACTTCATGGGGTCTGGAGTCAATGTTGAGGACCCCCAGGGCCACTCCCTCCCGCCACCTCTGGAAAATGCTCCATAAACTTGATGTCAGCCAAAACTCTGCTGCCCGTGTCCTAACTCACACCAATTCCCGTTCACCCATCACCCTTGTGCTCATTGACCTACACTGACTCCTGGTTAAGCAAGGCCTCAATTTCAAAATTCTCATCCTTGTTTTCAAATCCCTCCATAGCCTCACCCCTCATTATCTCTGTAATCTCCTCCAGCCCCACAACACCCCGAGATATCTGCACTCCTCAAATTCTGGCCTCTTGAGCATCCCTGATTTTAATTGCTCAGCCATTGGTGGCTGTGCCTTCTGTTGCCTAGGCCCTAAGCTCTGGCATTCCCTCCCTAAACTTCTTCATCTCTCTACCTCTTTTTCCTCCTTTAAGACACTCCTTAAAATCTACCTCTTTGATCAAGCTTTTGGTCATCTTCCCCAATATCTCCTTGTGTGGCTCGGTGTCAAATTTTGTTTGATAACACTCCTGTGATGTGCCTTGGGACATTTTATTATGTTAAAGGTGCTATTGTAGGAATGGTCAAATTCCTATCTAGAGATTGAGTTCGACACAGGCAATCAATCAAAAAGGTTTTTAATGTCAAACTAACGAGTTTAAACAGATTGATGCAAGAGAACTATGAATACAGGTCTTAACAGGTTGGAGGCTCCACGAGGACTGCCTGGGCGGTCCCGTGGATGGCGTCATGACGTCATCACGTTTTTCCTGTGTTTGGGTGATCACGTGATTAGCGGCATGACGTCATCGCGTTTGCCCGCGTTCTTAAAGGGACCGCGCACTGTACATGCAAACAGTATATACAATGGCACAGATTTAGTCTGTAGCTAACACATTGTTGAAGGGAATTATGTACAGTTGTTCCGAGTCCCTCAGTGGCTCTGCCACACTATATATATACAAGTTGTTGTTGTTATTGTCCGTCCTGCCTGTGGGAACAGACATACCCAGGGATGGTGATGGAGGAGTTGGGGACATTGGCAGAAAGGTATGATTCTGTGAGGATGACTATATCAGGCTGTTGCTTGACTAGTCTGTGTGACAGCTCTCCCAATTTTGGCACAAGTCCCCTGATTGTTAGTGAGGAGGACTTTGCAGGGTCGACTGGGCTGGGTGTGCATTTGTCATGTCCGGTGCCGAGGTTGATGCCGGGTGGTCCGTCAGTTTTATTCTTAGTGTACTTCTTTGTAGCAGTTTGATACAACTGAGTGGCTTGCTAGGTCATTTCAAAGGGCAGTTAAGAGTCAACCACATTGCTGTGGGTCTGGAGTCACATATAGGCCAGACCAGGTAAGGACGGCTGATTTCCTTCCTTAAACGACATCAGTGAACCAGATGGGTTTTTACGCCAGTCCGGTAATTTCTTGGTCACCTCTCCTGATACTAGTTTTTTCATTCCAGATTTATTGAATTAACTGAATTTTAAATTCCCCAGCTGCCATGGTGGGATTTGAACTCACGTCTCCGGATCATTAGTCCAGGCCATTGGAATTTCAGCCCTAGTATTTTAAATTTTTGTTACAACTAGATTTAATATTTCTCAATTTTCTCCCCTCTTCACCCAACTCATGGAGCAATACTTCAGATACTGACTACTCACCTACTACTCACTATATCAACCTCGACAATGAATATTGGCAGGTTACTTCACGATGGGAGGTATAGCAGTTGGGCTTAATCCTGGCCGCACCCAACAGCCACAAACAAGCATTTTCCAGCAAGATTTAGTGAACAAGATCAAGAGCACAGAGATTGATTGCTTTTTTCCTATTTGTCTAGATGTTTAGACCATCTATAGCACCTGGACCACTGCCCCAACTGAGATAGCTAACACCGCACAGACTGGGAGTTGGATCTGGTCTGTGAGGCTCAGTTCCACACTGGCTGGTGCATTTGCCAGCAAAGGCACCAGTGAGCCAGCAACACCTGTTTTAATCAGAGGAGAGGAAAGGCAGGAAAGCCCCCTGCTACTGCACAGTTGGATGAATGGCTCACTTCCTGCAGTCAGTTATTTTATCTGCATGGCCAGTTTCAAATACAACCCATTCTCTGTTGGATTCAATATTGAGCTTAATGCCATACGCTTTGGTCTGCACCAGCTATGTTTTTGTATACCATCTATGCCTCTTAAGTTGAATAAACTACTTAATACACTAATTACATTTTGAGAATTCACAGTAAAATATTAATGAGAATTTTCTGTTTCAAAATGTCTTGCTTTTAATTATAATGTGAGAGTTATCAAATGTTCATCACCATTGTCAGTCGACAGTCGTCAGCGCTCCTGTGACTGTCCTCCCCACTAAGGGTAAATGCTTCCTTTTTTAATTAATTTGGACTTTGCTATAGTTTGGTAGATTGTAAAAGACACAATTCAAGTGATAAAACATAGAAGTTGACTGTAATTTGGGCTGTAAACCTGATTAAATGTGTAATCTGGGCAATAATGCATTCATCTCAGAGGGATTTACAGTAACAATGATTGTAGAAGAGAGTATTTTCAGGATTAGATCCTATCTTTCCGAGGGTAGTCTAATGCAGTCTCTTTTAACTTTTAAATTAGATTTGGCTTCAAACTGATATTAAATGAATTTATATGATAAAATTGACTTTGGACACAGTGAAATTCTTTAGTTTTACAATATTTCCTTTATAGGAATGAACAGAATATTTTCATGATTTTCAATTTCTCTTTGCCAATCTAGTGACTTAAATTGCATTACCAGTGCAGTAATTGTGGGGTAAAATAGAACCTGTCACTTAACATTAACAATGCATTGACATTTTAATTAAACAAATAACTTTTATGGGACAGATCTTTTAAATGGCAGAAAGGAACCTCCGAGTTGGATATATTTGGAAATACCCAGCAGCTTGATGAGCATCTGAAACAGAAAGATTGGTTAATGTGAAACCCTTCATTAAAGTGAAGTCCTTTGAGAACAAAAGCAAAATACTGCGGACGCTGGAAATCTGAAATAAAAACAGAAAATGCTGGAAATACTCAGCAGGTCAGGCAGCATCTGTGGAGCCAGAAGCAGAGTTAACGGGCTGGATTGTCCAACCTCGGCGGGTCCGGGGTGCGCGATGTGGGTGGCGTGTGGGGACTTCGTATCTGTCTTGATCCCAGCCGCCAACAGGATATTCCGATGATTGGGCTTGTTAAGCCCACCCTGCGAGGTAACTGGACAATTAATAGGAAGCAAGTCTGATGATGTCATTTGATGACTCGTCATCAGCTGGTTTCCTTAAAGGGGCCAAGTACAAATTGATTTTGACTGTTCTGCAGCATTGAGGTGCTGCAATCACTGACCATCACTGCACAAAGGTGCACGGCTGCACCCAGGTTCTCTCATGGGTCACAGCACGCAGGGAGGTTCTCTTCCCTTCCAATGGGCGGAAGACACCTCCCCAGGAGACAAACACAGCCTGGTTGCACATTGCACAGGAGGACACAAGCAGGGATGTCGTTAGGAGGACCAGGCTGCAGTGGCGCAAACCTTTCAATGATCTCAGTAGATCACGAAACATTACTGCAAAGCCACACTCAACCTCATCCTGCTGTGCCACTCAACACATCCCCATCTCTCTGCCTTCCCTACTCTATTCCTGCACATCTTTACTCACACCAACTTACCTTGCACCTCCACCCATCCCTCTCTAGCTACATTATCACTTCCCCATCTCACTAGCCAACCCTCACACTTACCCTCATCCTTGTCCAATCATAACAATTAACAACACACAAGGGTAGGCACTTGGATGTTTTAGCCAATGCTCGTGTAAACTTTCAGTTAATGTGTTGTCACGCATTGAAATCCTTATTGTCACCACTTTGACTTCTTGGGCAGATTTGTGTGCACCTTTGAAAGTTTGTTAGTGAGTTCCAGTGAATGGTGAGACATAACATCCCCTCAACGGTGATGAGTGTGAAAGGAATGGCTTGCACACTGTAGGGATACTGGATGGTGCCTGGTGTGGGGTGGTGCCAACCTGGGTGTACAGTATTAAGTGAAGCATATCCGGCCATGGTGAGGCCATTGGTGGCGTCGCGGGCAGCAATGTGCTCGGATGATGATGCCCTCTGTCCTGTGCAGCATCAGTTGATTGTGGAGAAGGTTGGTGGGGATGTTGGTGCTGCTGGTGTGCCCGGTGATGCTGGCATTGGGGCTGATCATGTTGGGATTCTGAGGACCAAGGTGAGATTTTTTCAAGGGCACTGATGCTGATGGAATGGCAAGTGAGGTTGACATGACAGAAGTAATCTGTCAATGTTGAGATAGGTTGTTCCAAGGAGGTGGCAGTGGATAGAGAGATTAATCCAAACACTTCAAAAGTGCATAAAGCTCAAAAGTGGGTTCCAAATCATTAATGCTCCAGCTTCTAAGATTGGGAAGTGACTAGCTGTAAAATGGTAGGTTTTAGACCACTTTTGTAGCTTTCACAGCAATCCACAGTCATTGATAACCCGACATACTTACCAATGTGATAGCCGCTCTCCGGAAACCTCGTTGAAAACCTGGTAAAATGGTAAGTACATGGGAAAATGGTTCTTAACTACCTTTTAATAAGCTTTTAACAATCTAAATTGGCTGACCTGCCGCTTGGTGTCGGGTCTGTTCAGGGATGACAGGCCTGCCACTTAGGAAACTCACAAGGAGGCGGGTTCAGTGCGGGATACCGACCCGCTGTCAATCTTGGTAATTTTGACAGCGGACCCGCCTCCAAACCCGCCCTCTGAGCGCCAGCAAAATTCAACCCAACGTTTCAAGTCGATGATCTTTCATCAGAAGTTAACTCTGTTTTTCTCTCCACAGATGCTGCCTGACCTGCTGAGTGTTTCCAGCATTTTCTGTTTTTTATGTAAGTCTTTTGAGAAGTTTATTTCAAACTGTTCTGGCTGGGAGGCAAGGGGCAATCTTAACCTAACCCACTTGTTGGGAAACTGATGGCATCGGGGGCAACGCTGGTTTTACCTCACCTGATTGTACTCTCCATGGAAGTCAGTGGAGAGTAATATTGAGCAGGGTGTAAAAGCAATGTTCCTCCTGATCCCGTGGGTTTCCCGATGGGCTGATGAGGTTAAAATCCTGTTCAAGACATGCCCTTAGACTGGTGGCCCCATGAGCGTGAGGAGTATTGGAAGCACTCAGCAGCTCAGTGAGGTAAGCCCACACTTTACCTCAAGGGAAGAACTGACAGCAAGCCCAGTCCAGCTTACCCTCTAGAAGAAGGTTGAAAGTCATGCAGAGCCGTAGAGCAACACTAATAAGAGCAGCAGCTACACTCCCTGTAGTTAGCAACTGTGGACGGCCAAGAGGAGGAAGCACTGAAACCAAAATTAAATAGTCTGATATTTATTGCTCAAGATTGCTTTTCATGTTTTGTAAGAGGAGCTTTATGAATCGTAGCAGCGCTCTTGTTGATGTGTCAAATAACTGCCTGAATCTATGAGGTTAAAGCTTAAAACTAAAGGCTTTTATTAAGTAAGAACATGGCATCAAGTTAACACAGTCATCACCGACCCAGCCCTTGGTAGAACATTCCAGAAGAGGGGCAGGGCTAGGGAGGAGCAATAGTGGTTACACCGGTGGAACATTCCAGACATTAACAAGTACAACAACAACAACAACAATACAAATGCCAGAACACGGAGTTATTTCATCACATTCACCCCCTGCTGTAGATTCAGTCTGTCAGGAGGTCTGATAATCCTCTGGGAATGACGTATCTCTTGCTGAGGCTCCTCCCGGAGTACTAACTCCAGTTCATTCGAATTCCCAGAATCATCAGTATTTTCCACACTGAGGGTTTGTGTCTCTGAAGGTCCAATACCACGATTGAAAACTCTACTCTCAGAGTCGAACTCTTTTCAAGCTCAATTAGTCCAATAAAAGGCGACGAGTTAAGAACGTAACTGAAGGTTTTTATTGGCTAAATAACAGAGCCCACCCTCGTGGGTGATCCGATCCAACAGGGAGGAATACTAGCCAGTCAGCTACCTTTATACCTGGGCAGGTAATGGGCGGAGTCGGAGGTGGTCAGCCCAGGTATAACAGTGCGACAAGAGGCGACCTCGTGTAGTGATGTGACAGTGAGAACAGTGAGAACAATATACAGTGATAACTATAACAGTGGTTTACCACAATCACATTCACCCCCTGCTGTAGATTCAGTCTGTCAGGAGGTCTGATAATCCTCTGGGAATGACGTATCTCTTGCTGAGGCTCCTCCCGGAGTACTAACTCCAGTTCATTCGAATTCCCAGAATCATCAGTATTTTCCACACTGAGGGTTTGTGTCTCTGAAGGTCCAATACCACGATTGAAAACTCTACTCTCAGAGTCGAACTCTTTTCAAGCTCCAGCAGGTGCAAGATCTTTAATAGAGACCGTATCCTCTCGCCCATCCGGATATTGAATATACGCATACTGGGGATTAGCATGGAGGTGTTGTACTTCCTCCACCAGTGGATCAGTCTTGTGACCTCTCACATGCCTGCACAACAACACAGGGCCCATGGTCGTCAACCATGTGGGTAACATTACTCCATTAGTAGCTTTTCTTGGAAAACTAAACATCCTTTCATGAGGGGTGGCATTCGTCGCTGTACACAAAAGAGACCTTATGGAATGCAGCACGTCTGGCAGGACATCCTGCCAGCGAGAGGTCAACAGGCCGCGCGACTTCAGAGACAGTACGATAGTCTTCCACACTGTCGCATTTTCTTTCTCGACCAGCCCATTACCACGAAGGTTATAGCTGGTAGTTCTACTCATTGCAATCCCTTTCGATAGCAAAAACTGTCGCAATTCTTCGCTCATAAAGGAAGAACCCATATCACTATGTATATAGTTAGGCATGCCAAACAAGGAAAACAGTTGGCAGAGGCATTTAATTACAACAGCACTAGTCACATCCGGACAGGGGATAACAAAAGGGAACTGAGAGTACTCGTCTATAATATTAAGAAAATAGACATTACGGTCGCTTGATGGAAGGGGACCTTTAAAATCGAGACTCAAATGCTCAAATGGTCGAGTTGCTTTAATAAGATGAGCTGGCTCAGATGGCTTATAGAAGCGGGGTTTGCATTCAGCACAAACACGACAGGTTCTGGTCATTGTCCGGGCCTCCTCAATAGAGTAGGGTAGATTGTGGGACTTAATGAAGTGGTTCATTCTGGTAACGCCAGGGTGGCAGAGTGCATCATGGAGACTTTGAAGCTTACCTATACCTAGACTAGCACATACTCCTCGTGACAAAGCATCCAATGGCTCATTAAATACTCCAGGCCTGTACTGAATATCATAGTCATATGTTGACAGTTCTATTCGCCATCTTAAAATCTTATCATTTTTGATCTTGCCTCTCTGCTTAGTGTTGAACATAAAGGCCACAGACCGCTGGTCAGTAATGAGCGTAAAACGTTGGCCAGCGAGATAATGTCTCCAATACCTGACTGCTTCGATAATCGCCTGTGCCTCCTTTTCCACTGAAGAATGTCGAACTTCTGGTCCTTGCAATGTACGAGAGAAGAAAGCTACTGGTCTACCAGCTTGGTTAAGACTTGCTGCCAACGGAAAATCAGATGCATCACTTTCCACTTGAAAAGGGATCTTCTCATCCATGGCACATACCACTGCCTTCTCAATGTCCCATTTAATATTAAGGAAAGCCTCCTGAGCTTCCGCCGATAGCGGAAAAGACGTTGACTTAATAAGAGGTCGGACTTTATCTGAGTAGTTAGCCACCCACTGGGCATAGTACGAGAAGAATCCTAGACACCTTCTTAAAGCTTTTACAGTGTGAGGTAAAGGTAATTCCTTAAGTGGGCGTAATCTTTCAGGATCTGGCCCGATTACCCCATTCTCCACAACGCAACCAAGAATACACAAACGTGTAGTATTGAAGGTACACTTGTTTTCGTTGTAGGTCAGGTTTAACCTCTTTGCAGTCTCTAGGAACTTCACGAGATTTTGATCATGCCCCCGTTGGTCATGCCCACAGATGGTAACACTGTCCAGGTACGGGAATGTTGCTTCCAACGCGTATTCATCCACCATACGATCCATCTCCCGTTGGAAGACGGATACCCCATTCGTCACTCCAAAGGGCACCCTAAGGAATTGGTACAGGCGCCCATTAGCTTCGAAGGCCGTATAAGGTCGGTCTTCTATTTTAATGGGGAGTTGATGGTAGGCAGACTTTAAATCAATGGTGGAGAGCATGTGGTACTGAGCTATCTGGTTCACCATCTCAGAAATACGAGGCAAAGGATAGGCATCTAATTGGGTATACAAGTTTATAGTCTGGCTATAATCGACCACAAGTCTTTTCTTTTCATTAGCTTTAACCACCACCAACTGGGCACGCCACGGGCTATTACTGTGTTCGATGATTCCCTCCCGTTGAAGCCTGTCCACTTCCTCTTTTATAAATGTTTTATCTTCTGAACTATACCGTCGACTCTTAGTCACTATAGGTCTACAATTAGGAGCAAGGTTCGCGAACAAAGAAGTTGGACTTACTTTTAAAGTAGAAAGGCCGCAGACTGTGAGTGGTGGCTGATATCCACCATACTTAAGGGTAACGCTCTCATGCTGATACTGGAAGTCCAAGCCTAAAATTAAAACGGTATGTTCTGGTCAACCGTAGCCGAGGCTAGAGTAAAATGATGGGCGGCAGCAGAGAAGACATCGGGTACAGGATTACCCTTACACGCTTTACTAAAATGTCCCTGTTTCTTACATTTAAAACAGGTAGCCTCTCTGGCTGGGCATCTTTGCCTGGGGTGTTTAGATTGGCCACAAAAATAACACTTAGACCCATGGGGCACAGCCGCAACAATAGGATTAAGTGGAGGCTCCATTGGTGTTATGGATGTCTCCATACTCAGAACACACGAGGCTGAGAGAGACACATGGGCTGATGCATACACTTCTAAATTCTTCTGGGCTACATCTAACGATCGAGCAGTAGCGACGACCATTTTTAAAACTAACGAGTCATTCTCGAGGAGTCTCTGTCTAATATAATTAGATCAGAGGCCAGATATGAAAGAATCGCGGCTGGCTTCTTCCTGATACACTATGGCAGACACAGCCTTGTAGTTGCAATCCTTAGCCAAAGCCTTAAGGTCCTGCAGGAAATCGTACAAAGATTCCTCGGGTAATTTGCCTGCGAGTAGACAAAAGATACCTGGCGTATACTTCGTTAACCGACTTAAGGTACTGGGCCTTAAGGGCTGCGAGGGCCTCTTCATATGTAGTAATATCTTCAATTATCGAGTAAGTTTGATGACTTACCAAGTTGGATAGAAGACCTAACTTGTTAACCATCGAATCGACCGATGCGATGAAGTGTTCAAAACATCAAAGCCAATGCGTAAATTTCTTCGACGCGTCTGCCGAATGGGGATCGATATCCAGACACTCTGGTTTCAAAAATCGATCCATCTTCCAAAAGTTGTTACTTAATAAAATTGATGTGCCAAATAACTGCCTGAATCCATGAGGTTAAAGCTTAAAACTAAAGGCTTTTATTAAGTAAGAACATGGCATCAAGTTAACACAGTCATCACCGACCCAGCCCTTGGTAGAACATTCCAGAAGAGAGGCGGGGCTAGGGAGGAGCATTAGTGGTTACACCGGTAGAACATTCCAGACATTAACAAGTACAACAACAACAACAATATAAATGCCAGAACACAGAGTTACTTCATCACACTTGTATATGAGGGGATTTTGCAAAGTTTGTTCTATGATAGTAGTCTGAAAGATTCTCACACTCAGCTCAGCTTAGTCATAAAGGTAGAACTGAGCAAATTTCCATGGTGTACCAAACAAATCCAAAACTAGGGATGGGGAGAAGAGTCACTCATTTCAGATTTGGAAGAATGCACAGGACTAAATGAAGTGATACAAAAAAAGCAGGTGCAGATTGAATAGATCTGACATCATTGAGACTTGTTATCGTTTCCAATCCTATTAACCAGAATGAAGAGACTTTTGTGTGGCCATTGCATTCCTTTGGAATGACAACAATTCCCTCAATCAAGAGACATGTCACTCTTTACTGAATGTCCCTGATTTTAACTGCCCCCCACCAGTTAAAATGAGGTCAGTCACTTACCCTCTCTGATCCCGCGGCCTTCCCACCGAGTCCCGATCTTAACCTGCTCTTTCGAGATGGCAAGCGGAACTTCCACAGCAAGACAGCAGGGTCCTTCTTGAAATATGCAGATTGGGCCCGATGATGTAATCGAGACCCAATCTGCAATATTAGTCCAAGGCCTGAGTGGGGGAGCAGTGTCGGCTTTTTTTAAAATTCATTAATGAGATGTTGGTGTCACTGGCAAGGCCAGCATTTATTGCCCATCCCTAATCCCCTTCTTGAACCACTTGTAGGATTCGCAAAAATCCATGAAATACAGTATATGGGTAGGGCCCCTGAAGTGGCCACATCGTGAGAACACAGAATGGAGTTGGCAGTTCTCATGGCCCAGTTCAAAAGGACACACACACAGTACCTTAAAGCAGTCTGAGTCATCGTCGATTAGAAGAATCCAGAACCTTACTGTTTTTGATATTGTAATGTGGTTACAGCAGTAAACAAAACTATTAGCACCTGGAGGTGCGCTAATCGCTGGCAGAGCGGTAACCGATCTCAGAAACCGCTGAGCACACACAAACGGAGGGACACTAAACGGATTCCCATTATGGCAAAGCGGTAACCGATCTCAGAAACTACTGAGCACACACAAGCGAAGGGACACTAATCGGATTCCCATTAGTTCGATTTGCGAGCAGTTAAAATTAATGTGCTTGCTTTTGTTAAAGCAACCTTAACAAAGGAAAACGGTTGATTTGGCGCCAAGATTAGGGCCAGAAAAGAGTATAACCGTTCAGGTAAATCATCAGCAAGTCAGTCTAAGATTCGACCAGAGTAAGGAAGACTCCTCCGGAGACGGTTCGCACTGTGAAGTCCAAGTCCAGTTACCATCAGGGGTTCGAGGACCATGCGGAACAGAAAACGGCTCGAGGACTTCGGAGGACTTCCAAAGTTTGTACAGGAGAGCGAGTCCAGGAGCCGGTCCCATAAGGAAGGTCGGAGGTCCCGGACGGCATCAAGTAGCAGGGTCCAGGAGCCGGTCCCATAAGGAAGATCGGAAATTCCAGACGTAACAAGAAGTACCAAGGTCCAGAAGGGTTTTGAAATTCTGATGAGCATAAAGGCCCAACTCTACCTAACTGACATAATTGAGGTATATTCAGTAACAGGAGGGTTTGTAACGTTAAGGGTATTTGTAAGTCAGGAGTGTGATTTATCCCTCGATGTGTCCGTGCGCTTCCCTCACCCCCGCTTTTAGCTTATCGCTATTTTAGAACTGTTTATATGCTTTAAAGTTATTTTTCTCAGTGTATAATTTAGTCCTCCGTGAGAAACGTTATTTTTCGTCTGCATTTATTCTTGCCATTTTTCTCTGTGTACATTCTCTTTCAAAAATAAAGATCGTTTTGATTTAAAACTCAATCTGTCTCATCTGACCATTTGTCTTCCGAGTCACGAGTTGGGCCAACACACAAAGGTTGTCTGGTAATAAGCCCAGTGTCTAGAACCATGAGGGGGGAGCGCTTCGAAACCGCTCACGAGTAGTGCGAAAATCAAAACCGATTTAGCACACCATAAGCTCATTAAAACGACCCCTTACACACTGCAGTCCATGAGATGAATGTACTCCCATAGTGCTGTTACGGAGGGAGTTCCAGGATTTTGACCCAGTGACAATGAAGGATCAGCAAAACATTTCCAAGTCAGGATGGTGTGTGACTTGGAGGGAAACTTGGATGTGGTGGTGTTCCCATGCGCCTTCTGCCCTTGTCCTTCTAGGTGGTAGAGGTCATGAGTTTGAGAGGGGATGTCGAAGAAGCCTTGGCAAGTTTCTGCAGTACATCTTGTAGATAGTACACACTGCAACCACGGTACGCCGGTGGTGGAGGGAGTGAATGTTTAAGGTGGTGGATGGGGTGGCAATCAAGTGGGCTGCTTTGTCCTGGATGATGTCGAGTTTCTTGAGTGTTGTCGGAGTTGCACTCATCCAGGCAAGTGGAGAGTATTCCATCACACTCCTGACTTGTGCCTTGTAGATGATGGAAAGGCTTTGGGGAGTGAGGAGGTGAGACACTCGCCACAGAGTACCCAGCCTCTGACCTGCTCTTATAGCCACAGTATTTATGTGGCTGGTCCAGTTAAATTTCTAGTCAATGGTGACCCCCCAGGATGTTGATAGTGGGTGATTCGGCGATAGTAATCCTGTTGAATGTCAAGGGGAGGTGGCTAGACTCTCTTGTGTGGAGATGGTCATTGCCTGGCATTTGTGTGATGCGAATGTTGCTTGTCATTCATCAGCCCAAGCCTGAATGTAGTCCAGGTCTTGCTGCATGCGGGCAAGGACTGCTTCATTATCTGAGGAGTTACAAATAGAACTGAACACTATGCAATTATCTTCGAACATCCCCACTTCTGACCTTATGATGGAGAGAAGGTTATTGATGAAGCAGCTGAAGATGGTTCTTACATTAGGTTTGGGCTGAGGAGCTGCCCCTTCTCCCTCCTTCTGCCCCTCACTAACCTTTCCATTTCCACACGATGCCACCCCACCCCCCACTTCCATGTCGCTGTCCCCCTCTGACTCCTCACTCTCAAGCTCTTCTGTAACCTCCCGTCCCTGCTCCCCGTCAGATATATAACCTTCCTTAGAGAGTCTTCCTGCTATCACAGCTTCTCCCACAGTGCCACTTCCTTCAGCCTCAATTTCACTGCTGACCCTTGCTCCCCATTTCTTCTCTCTCTGGAACAATGGCGCATCTGCACCTATCTTGCTTCCTTCTGGCGTCTTTGTCTCCCTGCTCCCATCCTGCTGCCCCTTTAAGGCTCCTGCCACTTGCACCCTATCCTTGTCTTGCCCCCTCCTGCTCCCCGAGATGTCTGACTCCCTGTCTTTCTTTGGAGTACTTACACTTACCCCGCAGCCCGCTCCCACCTCCTCTCCCCCCGCGGACACCAGATTCTTTAGGGAGAGCCAAGCCGTGTTATGGCTTGACTCTGCCCTCGACCCGTGCTGCCCGCTGCTGTATTTGTCCTTTTCCACCATACTTGGTGTGTTTTCCGCCATCTCCATCCTTTTCTCTGTGTAAAGTCCGTGCCTCAATAATACACGGGCTTCGGGAGAACAGTTTAACAGGTTATTTACTGAACGGAGGGCAACGTCAACTCAAATTTCTGTCCACGGATGTTGCCTGACCTGCTGAGTTTTTCCAGCATTTTCTGTTGTTATTTCATGATTTTAAAAGACTGTTTTAAAAGAAGCCCAGGAAAAAGGGGCATTCAAAATGGCCACCAGACCCTGTGACCAACTTATTGGGACACTTTAAAATGGTTCCTGCAGTCCTCAGACAGCTTTGTGGATTCAACCCACAGTAGGTTCTGGAAGCCGTTTCTGAGAGAACGAAACCAGACACCCACACATACATAAAGATTGGATGCAGATCCAGTCAGATCGGCCTGTAGATAAAGGCCATCTAAATGTTTACCCAGACAAAGGGGAACAGTTCCATATTCATAAAGAACGCATTAAGGACCCATTAAAGACATCAAGAAGACATTAAAACATTGCCAGGTCATTCCAGACCAGAGATGGCCATCACTGGCCATCCCGAAAGCAGTTTAAATATAATAACTACCCTGCTGTGCCATAAACCTGCCAAAAGTTAAAACAAAGACTAACCTTGATTTGGCGGGAGATAAAGGCCTCATCTGAAAGGTATAATTGGAGACACCCAGGGTAGCGAAGGGAGTTGGTTGGGAGTTGGCTTGAGCTTCATCTTAAAGAATCTTCATCGGACCTTCGATAATAGCCGTTACTTTCGATAGCAGCTGGAGTTCGGAGAAGAAGACGGTTCGAGCCGGCATCCTGCCCCGGGGTAAAACATCGGGAGATCATCGACCAACCCCGGGCCGTTGACGAAATGGGAGGGTAGAAAAACTACTGAAGAAACCTATATGAAAGCCGGCTAGGGGCTTCCTACCGTGGTCAAGCAGATGATCTCCGCTGACATCAAGGCCCGTCAGTGTCCAGCCTGTCCGTGACCTTCACCTCGAGAGAGAGAGAGAGAGAGAGAGAGAGAGTGAGGTGTGGCGCAGCCCGCTGTGGCTCCACTGACCACGAGGAAACAGGACGCCTGAGGGGATCAAAACGCAGACCTGTTTCAAAACTCTATCCTTTTCCAACTGGATTGGTGAGCATGTTTCTGGCCCTTCATAATCGGATCTAGATAGGTTAAAGGGGGTGGTCATTTTGGGTATAATTAACATGAGTTGTTGTCCCTCGATGTTCCATGTGTTTCCCCATTTCATGATGACTTTTGTAAAGTATAATATGCCTGTATCTATTTTAGCTAGTACTGTATTGTTATGATTTGTTTTTCCCTCCCGTGTACCTTGCATTTGATTTCTTTTTCCATATGCAATAAAATTCCATTTTGATTCATTAAACTTGGTCTATAAGAGTCTTCTCTGCATTGTAGTTCCTGCACCTAAGTCCAGTGTCTAGAATCTAAGGGGTGAGTGGATCGAACCACTCAAGGTTTTACTGTGCAAAAGAGAGAGAGAGGCCTCTGGCGAGAGAAACCTCTGTGACCTTGGAGAGAAAACCCCTTACAGAAAATGGCGACCGCGGCAGGACACTGGCAGCAGGATTGCAATGTATTAGACCCAAGTTTGAATGGTCGAAATGCAATGGATGAGAGGATAGCAGATTATGTCTTTGGTAAGGTAAGTCTCACTAAGCAGTGGATTTCCGATATCTTACTGGATGGGCGTCCGGTGGACGCAGCCATCAGGTGGACAGAGAGCAAAGAGCATAAGAAGTCAGTGGAAAAGGCAGTGTGGCTGATGTGCTCCAAGAAACAGGTCCAGATTTTGGACCGGGTCGTTGCAGCACAGGCAGCCAAGATCACTACCCAGGCAGCAGAGATAGAGGAAAAGGCCATGGGTGGGGAAAAACTCATCACAGCGCTTCATGCACTGAATCAAGAACGCCAAGTTGTAGCCAGCCAACATCAGGCTAGAATAGAGTATCTGGAATGCCAGGTTACTGAGGCAAAGATCCATGAAGCGAGAGTATGGGAGAAAAACGCCCGCCTCGCACAACAGCTAAGAGCGCAGGAGGAGAGAGTAGTGGAAGTCAAGGCAGCTTACAAGCTATCCCTTGAACATGGGTTTGAGAGCGCAGACCATGGCCCCTGCCAAAAGACCATAGAGGACATGAGAACGGCCCTGGTTATGCCTCGTAAGCCCAAAAGCAAGTCAGATTGACTTTTTGCAGGAATCCAAACACCCGATTCCGTGCGAAGTAGTTGCAGCACCAGCCACTGAACCCTCAGCCCCGCCAAGCTATGGTGAGGCTTGGCCCGAAAAGGGGGTGGTGGAAGAAAGGGTAGCCGAGATGGTACAGGAGGAGGAACAGCCCCTGGTAGCACAGCCGGAGCCAGCACCAATGTGTCCTGCTCGGCACCAGACGTTCGGTCCCAACGCTGCAAACGGCGATGATGGACCCCACCTGAACCAGCTCGTGGTGCCCTACGGTGCCCAACAACTAAGATCCATGGTGAGCCACCTCCCCAAGACTCACAGTGAAGGGAGATCCCTCAGTTCATTTCAGGGAGATAGAGGAGACAGCCGCCATCAATGATTGTGATGATCTTGAACAGGCAAAGATGCTGCTCTTCTCCCTGGATAGCACAATCCTTCAGTGCCTCTCAGACGAGAGTAAGAGGGGGCGGAAAGGGTATGTGGATCTCAGGGATGAGGTCTTGGAAGTTGTGGGAGTGGACGATGGTAATCCGTTCCAACGGGTGGAAGGGACTGTGCAGCTAGCTGGAGAACCCCCGCGGGTTTTCGCAGAAAGGCAGTGGCCAGTGTATCGACGCAGTTGTCCAGGCATGCCTTAACGGGTTGAAATGAGCACCGAACAGCAGGTTCATTGGCTCCGTTGCTTGGTCGCTAACAGCTTGCCACAGATACAGGCCTTAGCCAGGTCTTGGTTTGACCCCCAAGGTCCTGGTGTCACGGAGGAAACGGTGCTCCGCCAGCTCACCGTGGCATACAAGAATTGTAGAGGGCAGGAGACACCTCCCTCTAAAGGAAAAGTGCATGAGGCGAAACCCGCAGCCCCAAGCAAGAAGGAGTGGCGTCAGGAGGGGAATCGCCCTGCCCAAGCCAAGCTCAATTGCTACGGGTGTGGGAAGGATGGACATTGGCGCAAGGACTGTAAAAATCCGTGGAAGGATAATAAAGGGAAATCTCCCGCAGCCCAAACCCAAGCCCAGACCGCCGCCCCAGCACCAGCCCAAACACAAGCCGCAGCTTCTTTTCCAGCAAAGGGTGCAGCTATGGATCCCGCTGCGATAGAGTCAATTTTAGAGACAATGCGGTCTCTTATGATCGCGCAGGGGAAGATAGCTGTCACTACTGGTCTTGTCGTTCCCGAAACCCCGACTCCTGTGCCCAAATGACTGGAGCCGGCACAGCTCGTCTACCTGTGTGCGCTGCAATATGATGTATGGAGGCGACCCCTCGTGGAGATGGAGGTGGAGGAGGTAACAGGGACCGATTTGTTGGATACGGGGGCATCGTGCACCGTGATCCACACAGATAACCCCACCGCCTCGCCTCTGTCCACCGGGGTCCCATACCTTCTGTCGGGCTTCACGGGCGAAGAACAGGCTGGGACACATTCCATTCCCCTCTCCATTCATTTAGGACCACTCCGCACCACGTGGAAGTGTACACTAATGAAGTGGGAGGTGGGGGGTGGAACGGGAGTCCTTGGGTCTGATTTCTTGGTAGCCCACAAGATCCTCGTGGACCTGAGAAATCACTGTCTCTGGGGAGTGGGTGCGAGCGTGAAAGGGATAGAGGATGCCGAGGTCAACCCGACAAAAGCACGGGTCGGCCGGCGGAAAGTAAAATTCTTGGGTCTGACCCTCTGCGCTGGCGAGAGAGACACAGACCAGGATAGACAGGAGTCGGTGCAAAATCAACCGGTCCCCGCCAGTTGCGTAGTGAAGGTACCCTGACGCAATAAATGGTTTCACTTCAAGCGGTGCAAACTGTTTAAGCCGGGTGCAAAAGAGCCAACAACTGAGGCCAGGTCTGAGGGTAAAATTCCTCAGCCTGAGGCGTGCAGTAAGTCACAGACCACACAGGCTGGAACCGCAGCCTGCCTGGAGGGAGAAGCTGTCCTGCCCACCTGGGAGGTTTCCCCAATGGCCTGGGACTCGGACGAGGAGGAGCCCGAAGACCAAGGCCCTCCTCCTGATCCGAACGCCATCGGGGGGGAGCCCGAACAGCTAGGCCCCGCCCTCGACACGATTCTGGAGGAGGTGGAGTCGGAGGACGGAGGTCCCGCCCTCGACTCAAGCTTAGGGGAGGTAGAAATTGGGGGCGGAGATCCTCCACCTGTAGGGACAGGTGAGGAGGAGTCATCTGCCACAGACACAAATCCCAAAGGGGAAGAGCCTGAGGGAAGGGAGCCGAAGCCGGCAGCCGTGGAGGTGCCATGGGCTGTGAGGGCTAAAGTCCCAACCGAAGGTCCGCTCGCTAAGGGAGCCACGCCCAAAGTACCTCTTCGCAGGTCGGCTCGAATGTCTCAGCCGGTAAAACCTTGGCCCAATTCCCCCGTCTTCAGTAAACGCAGACTTGGGAAATCCCTGGCAAAACGCAGTCCCCAATTGACAGCAAAAGGCTGCGGGGAACCCAAGCCACAAGTCAGTGCAGCCCCGCCACAAGGAACGGCAAGCTGCAGTCCAATCAGGGATTAGGTAAGCCGCCCGGGGACGGGCGGCGCTGTACATAAGTTAAGTTTAAGTTTAATTAAGTTTAAGGTGTGTGTATATTAAAGTGATTAGTGTTATAAGTAGTTTTGGAATCTGCCCAGTATGTGTGTTGTTTTGGATCGGGGTCGAAAGATCCAATCATGCCTTCACCTAAGCCAGAATCGCTCGGGAGCCTGGCTATATCGTTTAATTTTGTTACAGGAACCAGAAAGATGAGAGGGATTCTCGTCGCATTCGCGGTGATCGGATGGAGCTGGGCCTATCGGGGCCGCACCAAGGACTCCACGATCTACGGGTGCTCGGGGAGCACAGCCCCCATCGCGACCGATGGGTCGGGCGTGCGGGGCGTTGAGGAGACAGCCACCTATTTCCACGAAGGGAGGTGGCCAGGATGGTTGGGGTCGAACTCTACGGAATAATCCAGCCAGTCCGGGTTTGCGACCGGGAGACTTCCTTGATGTGCCCCCGAGTGAGGGTCATCGCACCCAGCGTCAGCGTCACCGTCGGGAAGAAGATTTGCCTGGTTTGTCATGGACATGTTCCTTTGGACCGCTGGTGGTGGCTTCGGAAGCTGAGTAAGACCATGAAGAACTCCACGGTCGAGTGGGAGAGACTGGGTAACAATACCCATCGGACTATTATGGGGACTCAAGAGGGGTTGAGTGTCTGTTGGGACAAATGGTGGGAACCAGATAAGTGGATCTATATCTGTATGTGGGGTTCAGAACGCACCTGCCCCGCAGGCGTCTCCATCTTTTTCCAAAGGCAGTGGCAGGATGCTGGGAAAGGAATGAGGTGGGACGTCAGCACACGGGCGTGCGGAGTCCCATATTCTCAGCTCCCAGTAAATGCCACCGAGCTCATTACCCACCCACGCAAGCCCCTGCCCACGATTCCGGTAGCCAAAGCCCGCAAGGAAGGGTGCCCCACCACTACCAAGGGACCCAGGAACGGATTGGCATTAGTACCCACAGGTCAGGTGCTGTACCAAGGGGTGCACTACGCGGTGGCCTCGGTGATTTTAAACCTCACCGAGGTGCGATTGCCAGAGTGGTGCCCCAAGGAAACGGAGCAATTGTACCAGGTCCTGTTAACAGACATGTTCAGGCAGTTTTACGAATTCGACTTTGCTGATGTAGACAGCCGAATTGTACACCACACCACATGAGGTCTTGGACAGGATAGGGAGACAAAGAAGGGGTGCAGTAAATGATATTTTCACAGCTTTTAACACAGGGACTTCCGTCATCAACACGCTGGATGACGTGGAGCTGCAGACCCAGATTAATGGTTTGAAAACACAGTTACGAAAGATACTGATTGACGAGAATAAGGTAGTGGGTTCTGAGTTACATGAGGACCAGGCCATGACACTACACTTAAAAGAAATTATTGCTGAGCTGGAGAAACACGCCAAAACGGTAAATGCTCTCATCAGGGAGGATCGGAATGCGTCCGATCAGGCTGCGCAGAACGAAGCTTGCGTGCTGTACGGGGCGCGGTTACTGGGCGAGGGCCGCAGTAATCTGGAGGATTTAAAACAAGGTTTAGTCCCCTCCTGGATCAGCAACAAGCACCTCGCAGCCCTCCACCCTTTTGAGAATGCTTTAAGTCCGTCCCAGCTCAGACTAGCTTCAGAAGCCTACCCAGTCCCAGTGGACTGTGGACGGTCTAATCACACCATTATGGGTATAGTGGTAAGAATGCCGGTGATGGGAAAGACAGCTAGACCCGCCCCGGTATACAGGGTGGAGAACATTTGTAAGATTCGAAATTTTCAGCAATAATCACGCAACAGGATAAAATAAGACAGTTCATTGACCAAAGTAAGCTTGCACAGAAAAACCTTTGATAAAAGGGCATACAATATGGCCGCCGGGCCTCTTGATCAGTTTCTGGACCATTTGATTTCTGTTACTGCAAGCCAGACAGGCTTGTGGATTGAAGACAGTAAGCCCGCGAAAGCCAGTATCGGGAAACCGAAACTCAGGGAAACAGCATACATATTCAATGGATTCTAAGTACAGGACAGTTTCAGGCAAACAGGATGGGGCCCATCAAGATATGGGCGGACAATGCATGAACACTTAAACCCATTTAATGTACAAAGGAGAAACCGTTTAACAGCCATCAAGGGAAATCTCCAGACCGATCAATATGCGAACCGAGTCACGGTGACAATGTAAAAGACATTAAAAGACATTATCGGCCAGGAAGGCCAGTTAAGTTATCACCGGCTCCCGTTACAAGACAAAGCGCCCCTGCAGAGATTTCTGCCCGCCAAAATATTACAAAGACTGGACTATGATCTGGCGGGAGATAAGGCTGGCCCAAAAGGGTATAAATATGGATTTTGAAAAGTCCATCAGCGCTGCCCTGCCCTCTCTTCCACCTCGGTAGCTTCGGAATCGATAAAGACGCTTCAGACAGACAATTTCGGTGAAAAGACAACGTGGTCGGTGTTCAGCCAGACAAGGCTCGGCCCCGACGGGAAGACGACGAGGGTGGCCCGGGTGCTGTTGTCGGGAGATCATCGACGACCCAGGCCGAAGGAGAAGATACCCTCGGGGAAACGACGATCCAGGCCGGAGAAAAGGACACTCCGGGCCTAGCACTTCCGTGCCTCAACATCCCAGCGAGGTGTTGTTCTGTTCCATGAACCCAAATCCACAACAGACTTGGTGGATTTCAGCCATGACGAGCGCTCACCGAGGCTGTGTCCACTGCCTCATCGCCTGAGAGAGAGAGAAAAACAAGCTGCGCCAGAAGTTTCCAAATCCACGTGACGACGGAAAGCTGTGCCAGAAAGGCTGCGAACCCCTCCTTTTGCGATTCTGATAGTGGTGAGCATGATCCCGAGTTCCTCAAGTCGAAACTTAGTTTAGGTATTAGGGGAGGGAGTAAGGTTAAATCATAATGTGTTTCCCCTTTTACGACGTGCCGTGTGTTCCCCATTTCCATAGGGTCAAGTTCATAAATTTGTGCATGATTGTAGTTACTTTAATCTGTGCCTATGACATGTATTTTGTAATGCTTCAAACTGTTTAAAAATAAAAGTATCCATTTCGTGCTATTCAACCTGGTCTATTGAGTCCTTTCTCTGCACTACAGTTCTCTGCATCTAAGTCCAAGGTCTAGAACCGTAGGGGAGAGTGGGTCGAACCACTCAAGGGTAATTATTGCACAAAGCCTGGCAGGAGACCAGAACGAGCAAGAGAAACCCCCTGCACATTGGAGTCATTCAGGGGGGTGCACACTTTCGCTACACAGCGGTCCCACCTTACGTCATTAGATGGGAGCATGCAATGACGGGTACCGACCTCTCGGGGTGCCGGAGCCGGGGAGCACACATCATCCTGTGTCCCCAGCACTTGAATGCCTATTCGAAACCACAGTGCGGGTTCAGAACTGCTGGCGCGAAGCCTATAAATTGCACCATGGAGGCAATGGCACAAGGCCATGTGCCCCCGCAGGTTGCATATATAGGAGGTGGGACATACTGTGTCACCACTGCAGCGCCCCACTACCAACATGGACAGCACGGCTGGTGTCCGGTGAGTGACAGCAGCTTCTGCTTCAAGCCCAAGGCAGAAGTTCAAATGGCCCAAGAGCGAATTGTCCCCATTCCTGAACCTTCCACTGTTCACATCACTGTTAAAGAGAATTTCACCGATCTGCAACGATTCATTGCACATTTTGGATATATCATTCTCCCTCTCCCTGAACACTTCACCAAGATATTAAAAGCCGTTGTCGTTTCACAGAAACATTTTTACACACTGGAGCAGAAGACTTTAGAGATAGGGGCAAACATACTGGATATAGTAACCCCACCGTGGTGGGACCTGTTCACTAATGTAGAAGTCCCATCTTGGATTAGGATAGCCTCCCACATCCTTGTAGTGTGTCAGGTTTTTATTGCGATTTATTTACTGTTTGTACACTGTAAAAAGGTCAGACATTTGCAGAAGTATGAGAACAGGGGAGAATGGAGAGAGCATTATGTGCGGGTAGAAGAAGAGACACCTGTTTAGATTTTTGCTGCTATCTCCCTCCTTTTTGTTTGATGTTTGGTCATGTGTAAGTTTTGTGTATTTTGTTCTTTATTATTGAAGTTTATTCAGCGAGTTGGTATTAATAAAAGATAAGGGCCTAGAAATTCATTGACGCCACTTTTGGGGCGCTAAAGTGGGGCGTCCGCTAAAGTTAGCGGCCGCCGCCAAATCTAGGTCACTTCTCCGATATTCATTAGCTTCGCCCTACTAGTTCGGGCGAGCGCTAAAACTGCTGTTGGACGCCTCTCTTTGGGCGCTAAGCCGGAGGTGGTGATCGATAGCGCCGAGGCCGGGCGCAGCGCAGGTGCGGCCATCTCGTGACTGACAGCAGGCACCCTGGCGCCGGCCAGCTCTTAAGGGGGAAGGGTCGACTGTGTCTGCTGCCACGCCCTGGATAGTGGAGCCCTCCAGCTAGGCCTGAACACTGCTGCTGGACCCAAATAGCGCCTGAAGACATGGAGAAGGCCCGTGAACGTGCACAGCGCTTCTCAGAGCGTGATCTGAGTGTGCTGCTTGCTGCTGTGGAGAAGAGGCACCATGTTTTGTACCCGGACAATGGCAAGAAGTCGACGGTCCGCGTCTACAGGAGAGCCTGGAGGCATGTCGCCAGCAAGCTGTCAGCCAACAGCGACATCCCCAGGACCGGTGCCCAATGCCGCAAAAAGATAAATGACCTCACACGCATTGTCAGGGTGAGTACCCTTTCCAATGACCTCCTCATCCTTGCATGTGCACCTCACATTATGGGCAAAGGGACCTGAAAGCTCTAATGGCCAGCCTTCATCCAGCAGCTATGGCACAGGCATGAGCATCAATTGCACATTCTGCACTGAACACACTGGCCAAGCTATTCCACCATGGGAGGCAGTGCACACCAGATCATGGCGACACACTGGCCAGGCTATTCCACCATGGGAGGCAGTGCACACCAGATCATGGCGACACACTGGCCAGGCTATTCCACCATGGGAGGCAGTGCACACAAGATCACGGCGACACACTGTACTTAGAGGCCGTCCTTTCTCTTGCAGGCCAAGCTGGCGAATAATCGCAGGAGCCGGACTGCGACCGGGGGAGGCCGACCCCATATCCAGCCACTCACCGACCTGCAACATCGCGTGGAGCGCCTCATGGGTCGCCGGGTGATTGGGCCTGTTGCATGTGGAGATGCCGACCCTGTTCTGGGAAGCAATGGTAAGGACATCACCTTTTGCACCTCTCTCGTCCCACTTGCGCATCAGATCTACATCCTTTGCCACTGTCCGACCAATGCGCTGAATGCCACCACTCATGCATCCCGCACTGACGCCCTCTCCTCACGCTAAAGCTACTCTTGTGCCTTCCTGCTTTCAGATGGTCAAGAGGAGGTCCCTCAACTTGCCAGTGACAGACCCCCCGAGGAGGAGCAGGAGGAGGAGCAAGAGGAAGGCGGCCCATCAGGGGAACCCTCAGCCGCGGCCACCCAGGCCAATGTAGGGGACACGTCTTCCCTGGAGGGCAGCGTGGCGGAAGTGTCGAAGGGGAGGGGAGCTCCTGGGACCTGCGTGCTGCAGAAAGGCGGGAGGGGGGTGGAAGCTCGGCGGCCTTCTCCCCAGAGGGGGGATGCGTCGGTGGGGAGTCCAATTGCTGGGCCCAGCGGCCTCCAGCAACGCAGGAAGGGTCAGCCAGCTTGGCGGCCTTCTCCCCAGAGGGAGAGTCCGGCCTCCAGTCAGGAGATGCTCTTCGCTGAGGAGATGGAAGGCCTCGAAGACTTGTCCGCGGACTCGGAGCGCCGGCACACAGAGCTCATGGCGGCAGTGTCACGGTTGCCTGAGTCCATCGATTCCCTCTCTCGGAGTGTGGCCGAGTTCGGGCCCTTAGAGGCCACCAGTCGGGCGGAATACCGGGCAGATCTTGCAGCGACTGGCCAGGTGATTAGTGGTGCCGTCCAGTCACTGGCTGCTCTGCTGCGGGCAGTGAACAGGTCAACACGGGCACTCACTGCTGCCACACTCGCTGTGTCTGCCAGGCATCACCAGGGCACCCGGCGCACTGCAGCAGCACATCGGTCTGTCCCTCGGCAGATTGGTGCGCATGCTGCAGTGCTGGCCCGGCCGAGTGCCAGTGTCTCAGGCGACCAGCGAGCGCCTGCCATCCGCCAGCTTGCCGCCATTCCTCCAGCCGCCACTGCCACTCCCCCAGTGGAGCTGCCAGGAGCTGCTGCAGCGACTGATGCTGGCCAGCCACAGCTGCAGCAATCAACAGCCGGCCGCTCGACGCCCAGACCTCGACTCGGCCGACCCCCAAGGGCATCTGCCGTCACGACATGTGCCCCTCAGGAGCCTGCCCCCAGCCTTGCAGCAGCCAATGGCCTTACTTTGAGGCGGAGCAGCAGGGCGGGCAGGGGCCACCCAAAGATGGCCAAGGCATCGCCCTAGCGGGCCAAATATTCGAATGTGTGGCCATTTGTGTTTGTTTCTTGAGGCCGAGAATTGGATGTTAGTTTTTTGAAGGCCGATGATGTGATGTTTGTTTTGGACGAAGGCCGAGAATGACGGCCATTTTAGTTGCCCTATTTTGTTAATCCTCCCCAGGTTGTGGGAGCGAGTAATGTGTTGGAGTGTTTTTTGGGGGTTTCCTCTGTTTTTGGTTTTCATGTGGGAAGGGCCCAGAGTTTGTACAATAAAGCATTTTATTTATTCACATTGTCCATGTTTGATCTTTGAAGTGTTTGTTGCCTTAACCGGCTGAGGGCTTGCGGAACGGCTGCAATCATGTTCTATCATTGGCACAAGCCATTCCCTGACAGGGGGCCTAGAAGTGACGTTCAATAAGCCGACGACGGGCGGTCCTTGGACCTTGTGCGTCCCTCCTGGGCTGGTACTCCTCGTCCTCATCGTCCTCATGCTCCTCCTGCTCCTCCTCCTGAGGTGGTGGTCCAACGTGAGGTGGCAGTGCCTGAGTCCTGCGGATAGCCAGGTTGTGCAGCATGCAGCAAACAACGACGAATTGGGAGACTCGATCCTGCGAATACTGGAGGGCTCCCCCGGAGCGATCGAGACAGCAGAACCGTTGCTTGAGCACGCCGATTGTTTGTTCTATGAGGTTCCTCGTCGCTTGATGGCTCTCGTTGTATGCCTCTTCAGCAGGGGTCGTGGGCGCGCGGAGCGGGGTCATGAGCCAGGTACACAAAGGATAGCCTTTGTCCCCGATAAGCCATCCTCTTGGGGTAGGCTGTGCCTGGAACATGTCAGCCACAGTTGTCTGTCGCAGGATAAAGGCATCGTGGCTGCTGCCTGGAAAGCGGGCATTGACAGCTAGGATGCGCTGCCTGTGGTCACACACCAGCTGTACATTGAGGGAATGGTAGCCCTTCCGGTTGCGGTAATCCTCGGCATGCTCAAGAGGTGCCCGCAAAGCCACATGCGTGCAGTCAATGGCGCCCTGCACCATGGGGAAGCCCGCTATTCTTGCAAACCCCACTGCACGCTGCTGCTGCTTGTCCAGGGTCATGGGGAAGGAGATGAATTGATGTCTCCTTCTGAAAAGGGCTTCGGTCACCTGGCGGATGCAGCAATGCACGGCGAACTGGGAGATGCTAGCGATGTCCCCAGTAGCAGATTGGAAGGAGCCGGAGGCATAGAAGTTGAGAGCCACCGTCACCTTCACTGCCACCGACAGAGACGTCCTGCGTATCAGCTGTGGCTGCAGATCTCTCTGAAGCAGCCGGCAGATGTCTGCAACCACCTCCCTTCTGAATCGCAGCCTCCTAACACACATCGCGGCAGACATGGTCAGATAGGAGGTCTGCTGGCGGTATACCCTGCGTGGGTAAGGCCTCAGTTGGCGACGCCTGTTGCCCCCTCTGCGTCTAGCCAGGGCTGCCACTCTCTCACGGCGTCTGTAAGCCCTTCTGGCATAAGGCTGAAATTCAGCGTTGCCACCCAATGCAGCCCCCATTATATGCTGACAAACACTGAGCTCTGAATGAAGGCTAAGATAATTGGTAAGCTCTGGCCTGAGCCAAAAATACCTGTCCAAGTGTTGGTCCAAACCAGTAAACTCTCCTCCTTGGTCTCTGTCCAAAAAACCGTTGCACAAGAGTGAATGCTGCAAAATGGCTGGCCTTTATACTGCTGGGTAAGTGCCCGTTAATTAGCGCTCCCCCCGGCCCGGCTGGCCTGTGTACCGTTCCACTTCACAGTCGCTCGGGACGCCCGGCGCACAATGGGCCGGCGCGAGTGAAGTTCCGGTTTGGGGCGCACA
This sequence comes from Somniosus microcephalus, assembly GCF_052327205.1. Classification (NCBI taxonomy): domain Eukaryota; kingdom Metazoa; phylum Chordata; class Chondrichthyes; order Squaliformes; family Somniosidae; genus Somniosus; species Somniosus microcephalus. Next base: position 213,729,006 of record NC_140993.1, on the reverse strand, counting down.
AAGGGCGTTGCACTATTAAATGACGTCATGATCTGCGCGCGCAGCAGGGCGCGCGCTAAGACTTTGCGCCGGCGCTAAATGTGTCCTGAAGTTGGGGAGAGGCGCAGATCGCGCTGCGCCCGGGCGATAAGCGCCTAGCGCTCGAGATCTACTCCCCCTAAGGCGCTAACGGCTGGCGCGCCCAACTGAATTTCTAGGCCAAGGTGTATGAACCAGGTGGTGTAGGGGTATTAGGCCCCGCTCCATGCCTGTAAGTGAATGTGTCAGAATTTAAATCCAATGTATTGCCATCTATAGATGCTTTATGTACACTGTAGGTTTTCTGAAATGGGAAATGCATGTGTCGTGGGATCATGGATAGGTAATTACAGGGGATGGATTAATTATGGAAAGTCAGAAAATTTTGCTCACCCAGAATTATGATGCTTCAAGCAAGTTATAGTGTCATCAGGGGGGACTGTAAGATTCGCAAAATTGATATTGTATTAATAAGGGTCCTCTGGCAGAAGAGGCCATGATTTTAAAAGACTGTTTTAAAAGAAGCCCAGGAAAAAGGGGCATTCAAAATGGCCGCCAGACCCCGCGAACAACTTATTGGGACACTTTAAAATGGTTCCTGCAGTCCTCAGGCAGCTTTGTGGATTCAACCCACAGTAGGTCCTGGAAGCCGTTTCTGAGAGAACAAAACCAGACACCCACACATACATAAAGATTGGATGCAGATCCAGTCAGATCAGCCTGTAGATAAAGGCCATCCAAATGTTCACCCAGACAAAGGGGAACAGTTCCATATTCATAAAGAACGCACCAAGGACCCGTTAAAGACATCAAGAAGACATTAAAACATTACCAGGTCAGTCCAGACCAGAGATGGCCATCACCGGCCATCCCGAAAGCAGTTTAAATATAACTACCCCGCTGTGCCATAAGCCCGCCAAAAGTTAAAACAAAGACTAACCTTGATTTGGCGGGAGATAAAGGCCTCATCTGAAAGGTATAATTGGAGACACCCAGGGTAGCGAAGGGAGTTGGTTGGGAGTTGGCTTGAGCTTCATCTTAGAGAATCTTCGTCGGACCTTCGATAATAGCCGTTACCTTCGATAGCAGCTGGAGTTCGGAGAAGAAGACGGTTCGAGCCGGCGTCCCGCCCCAGGGTAAAACATCGGGAGATCATCGACCAACCCTGGGCCGTTGACGAAACGGGAGGGTAGAAAAACTACTGAAGAAACCTATATGAAAACCGGCTAGGGGCTTCCAACCGTGGTCAAGCAGATGATCTCCGCCGACATCCAGGCCCGTCAGTGTCCAGCCTGTCCATGACCTTTGCAGTGTCTGGGTATCAATAATACTCGGACTGCAGGAGGACAATAAAACAGGTATTTACTGAACAGCGGGGAACTCAAGACTGAAATACAGAAGCCTGCAATGGCTTTATATACAGGGGTGGTCACTGCCGGTACTGCAGTATAGAATCAGTTCTTCTCTTAAAGGCACATACACAACCATTCCTCCCCTTTTAGATAAGCAGTACATAACATTCATTTAACAACTAAATAATAACTAATTACAATTACAATTTTCTCTGTACTATATACATCAACTGAAATAATCATTTATAAGTTCAGTCTTTGAGGAGACTTCCTGATCCTGACTGGATAGCGCCTTTCTCGAGTATCCTGTTCTTGCGGCGGAGTTGATTCTGGCTCATTGTCATTGGTTGGTTCGCCAGCTTCCAATACCATTGCTTCTAAGGTAGACGCAATCTGTACTTCGGGTTGATTACCAGGTGCACCTGCTCGTGGTATGGGTTTGGCCTGTTCCTGTGACTCCAGAATCTGGTCAGCATGGCACCTCACGATGCTCTCTCCAACGTCCACTGTGTACATTAGTGGTCTCTGCTGTGTGCATATCGTTCCTGGCTGCCATTTTTCTGCTCGGTAGTCGCGGGCCAAGACTGGTTGCCCTATCTTGAAGCTCCTGGTTGGCTTCTCATTTATGTGCTGGAATTGCTTATCCTCAACATCTCGTCTTATGTTTGATTTGAGCAAATCCAGGCGACATCTTAGCCTTCGGTTGAAGAACATTATGGCTGGAGCTTGGTTGGTGACTGCATGTGTCGCATTCCGGTAAGCAAACAAGAAATTATCCACCTTGTGTTGTAGTGGTATGTCATCATTATACATTGCCTTTATTGCCTTTTTAAAGGTCTGAACAAACCTCTCAGCCAATCCATTTGTGGCTGGATGATATGGGGCAGATGTGTAATGTTTTACCCCATTATTCCTCAGAAACCTCCGGAAATCCTCGGACACAAACTGTGGCCCATTGTCGGAGCAAATCTGTTCTGTCAAGCCATTCCTGTCGAAGATGGTCCGTAGGACTGCAATAGTTTTCTCCGTGGTGGTGGAGGACATTTTGATGACCTCTGGCCATTTCGAATGGGCGTCCACAGCGATTAGGAACATTGAGTCCATAAATGGACCAGCAAAATCAATGTGTACTCATTGCCATGGAGATGAGGGCCACTCCCATGGATGTAGCGGGGCCTGTGGTGGAGCGTTTTGGACCTTCTGGCATCCTGTGCATCTCTTGGTCATAGCCTCGATTTCTTTATCGATTCCTGGCCACCACACAAACGCCCTGGCTAGGCTCTTCATTTTTACCCCTCCCAGATGACCCTCATGAAGCTCATTGAGCACTCTATCTCTCAACTTGGGTGGAATTACCACTCGGGATCCACACATCAAGGTCCCCCAGCACACTGACAGCTGTTCTCTCCTTAGCGAGAATGCTGGCAACAGTGAGTCGCCATGTGCTGGCCATCCCTTCACCGTCAAATCATAGACCTGAGAGAGTGTCTCGTAATTTCGGGTTTCCTTCTCTATACTTGAGTTTGTAACAGGTAGGCATTCGACTATGGTCGCATGGAATATCTCAACAGGGTCCACTGCAGGTGCTTCCTCTACCGTAGGTAACGGTAGGCGCGACAGCCCATCAGCGTTTCCATGCTGCTTCGTACCCTTGTACTCTATGTCGTACTGATGTGCCCCTCGAAAAAGTGACCATCTTTGCAGCCGTTGCGCCGTCATCACCGGAATGCCCTTCTTTGGGTTAAAAATGGAGACCAGGGGCTGATGATCAGTCAGTAGGGTGAATTTCTGCCCGTGCAGATAGTGATTGAACTTCTTCACACCCCCACACCAGGCTGAGGGCCTCCCTGTCAATCTGGGCGTAGTTACGCTCGGCTGAGGTTAACGAGCGCGACACAAAGGCTATTGGCCTCTCTGAACCGTCAAGGAATTTGTGTGACAGCACTGCTCCGATGCTGTAGGGAGATGCATCACATGCTAACTGAATCGGTAGTGTTGGATTGTAGTGGGTCAATACTTCTTTTGAAGTGATTAGGCATTTACATTTCTGAAAGGCACGCTTACACTCATCACTCCATTTCCAAGTTACTCCAGTTTGCAGCAGGGCATTCAGTGGGTGCAGAATTGTAGATAAATTCGGCAAGAACTTATGGTAGTAGTTCACCAACCCGAGGAACGACCTCAGTTGTGACACATTTTCCGGTGCTGGAGCCTTGACTACAGCCTCAATCTTGTCCGGCGACTTATGCAACCCTTCCTCATCAATCATGTGGCCACAATACGAGATTTGTCTCCTGAAGAACTCGCATTTGGGGCGGTTGGCTCGTAGCCCATATTCCTGTAATCTCGTGAGCACCTGTTCCAGGTTGGCAAGGTGTTCACTGTCATTTTCGCCCGTAACCAGGATGTCGTCCAAATAACACTGGGTCCCCGGGATCCCTTGCAGGACTTGTTCCATTGCCCTCTGCCAAATAGCTGGGGCTGATGCTACCCCGAATACCAGTCGATTGTACTGGTAAAGGCCTTTGTGAGTGTTTATCATGAGGTATTTCCTAAATGCTTCTTCCACCTCCATTTGTAGATACGCTTGGGCCAGATCAATCTTTGTAAAGCATTTCCCTCCAGATAGTGAGGCGAAAATATCTTCTATCCGTGGAAGTGGATATTGTACTGTGTGCAGGACTGGTTTCACAGCTACCTTGAAGACCCCACAGATGCGAACCTTCTTCGGTTCCCCAGGCGTGCTGCTCAATGATTTCTTCATTACAGGAACGATGGGTGTGGCCCACTCGCTCCAGTCCACCTTGGACAGCACACCCGAACGCTCCGGACTCTCCAGCTGTGCTTCAACGGCTGGGCAGATCGCGTAAGGTACCGGTCTGGCCTTAAAAAATTTTGGGTTTGCATTATCTTCGATTTTTATCATTGCCGTTACTCCTTTTAGAGTCCCAAGTCCTTGTTGGAACACCTCTTTCGCGTCAGTTAGAATTTTTGACAATCGTCCAGGTGTGACGTCATTATCCTTTTTATCAGTCACAGTTAGGGCCTGAATAGAATGCCAATCCAATTGTATTTTTCGGTTCCATTCACATCCCAGTAATGGTGGTCCTCCATCTGGTAGTATATATAGATACAGTTTCTGTGTTTCCTTGCCGTTGTATTCAACTGGCACCCTTATTTTTCCTCTGGGGTAGTCTTTTTGCCCCATGTATGTCTTCAATACAATGGACGTGTCCTTCAAGGGTATGTGTGAGAATAGCCGCTCATAGTCTCGTCGATTCATGACAGTTAGGGCTGATCCTGTGTCCAATTCCATCTTTACTGGGGACCCTGCTATCATGAGGGTGACCCAAATGGTTCGGTGATCCTCCTTTGCGATCATGTTGTGTAACTTTAGACAACTTAGTCTCCTGCTCCCGGAGTCCTTATCACTCTCCTGATCTTCCGAACTACTGTCTGTCAATTTATTTACTTTCTTGTACTTTTCCTTAGTAGTTCTTGTAGTGTTGGTTTTCTTTCCCGACCTGCAGACTCTTGCTATGTGTTCCATTTTCCCACATTGCCGACATACTTTGTCCTTAAACCAGCAGTCCTTCTGATCATGGGTTGTTCTGTCGCAGCGATAGCACTTTTCTGCTCCATACGCCATTTCGTTAGCGCTGTATTCCTGTGGTTTCTGTTGTATTTCCGCAGCTCCCCGTGCTGCTGCTTCGTAGGATACTGCCACACTGAAAGCCTGTTCTAGCGTCAGGTCCTTTTCCAAAAATAGTCGTTTCTGGGTTCCTTCACTCTGGAGCCCGCAGACAAACTTATCCCGTAAGGTGTCTGCCAGTCCTGCTCCGAACTGGCAGTGCTTCAATAACTTGCGTAGTTCCGTAAGATAGTCAGCATTGCTCTCATCTTTGTGCTGGTTTCTTTTATGGAACTTGAATCTTTCTGCTATCAGCAGCGGTGTAGGGTTTAGGTGTTCCTGTAAAATATTAACAATCTCTTCAAAACTTTTCTCCATTGGTTTAGCTGGGGTAATTAAATTCCGCAATAGGCCGTACGTTCTCGCGCCCATCAAATTTAATAATACCGACGCCTTCTTTCCATCGGCCACCTCATTTGCCTCGCAGTACACTTCAATTCTTTCCACATACATGGTCCATCTTCTACCTCGTTGTCGAAAGCAGTGATACTGCCACTCTTCGGCATCTTGAGTGATTTAAAATGGCACCTCCCGCGCTTTTTCTTCTTCCCCAATGGAATAAAATGGCGCCTCCCACGCTTTTCCTTCTTCCCCATGGAATAAAATGGCGCCTCCCGTGCTTTTCCTTCTTCCCCTTGCTGCCACGCTGCTCCTAGCATTCTACAGGGTAATGGCGGCGACCCGCGGCTTTGCCGCGTATCACTTTTCCTTCCCCTCATTCTATCCTCTCCACGCTGCCCGGTTCTTGAGCACCGACCGCACCCTGTGCGCTCCACCCTCTCTCTCTCTCTTCCTCCCGACGACGCTGCACAGCCCCTTTGCAGAGCTGCTCGATCGAGCCCGACCCCGCCGCAGTCCGGAAGGGTCAGCGCACTACCTGCTACCAGCACGACTTGCTGGAACACCTCGACTGGGGAGCCAGGCCCAGCTCTCCACAGCCTCCCCTGCAACTCTCCGATGGATCCCTGGCCGGTTGCCCGCGGTCGACGCCCGCCGTTCTGACTTCGACCTCCAAGAAGCTTCTCTTCAGGGAAAAGATCCCCGTGAGGTGATGCAGTACTGCAAGTGAGTTCGAACCTGCCATTCGCCAGTGTAGTGTCCGGGTATCAATAATACTCGGACTGCAGGAGAACAATAAAACAGGTATTTACTGAACAGCGGGGAACTCAAGACTGAAATACAGAAGCCTGCTATGGCTTTATATACAGGGGTGGTCACTGCCGGTACTGCAGTATAGAATCAGTTCTTCTCTTAAAGGTACATACACAACAACCTTCACCTCGAGAGGGAGAGTGAGGTGTGGCGCAGCCCGCTGTGGCTCCACTGACCATGAGGAAACAGGACGCCTGAGGGGATCAAAACGCAGACCTGTTTCAGAACTCTATACTTTTCCAACTGGATTGGTGAGCATGTTTCTGGCCCTTCATAATCGGATTTAGATAGGTTAAAGGGGGTGGTCATTTTGGGTGTAATTAACATGAGTTGTTGTCCCTCGATGTTCCGTGTGTTTCCCCATTTCATGATGACTTTTGTAAAGTATAATATGCCTGTATCTATTTTAGCTAGTACTGTATTGTTATGATTTGTTTTTCCCTCCCGTGTACCTTGCATTTGATTTCTTTTTCCATATGCAATAAAATTCCATTTTGATTCATTAAACTTGGTCTATAAGAGTCTTCTCTGCATTGTAGTTCCTGCACCTAAGTCCAGTGTCTAGAATCTAAGGGGTGAGTGGGTCGAACCACTCAAGGTTTTACTGTGCAAAAGAGAGAGAGAGGCCTCTGGCAAGAGAAACCTCTGCGACCTCGGAGAGAAAACTGCTTACACCTGTTTCGACACCTTTGGCGGGCGTCCTCTGGGGTTGCGAACCTGTGAGGGCTCGGCAACAGTCTGCTGCTCCTGCGGCTGTGCTCAGTTGGGTGAAGACTCTGGTGGGGCACTGACCGAGGGCTTTGCAGTGGCATGGCCCTGTGAGCGCTTGGAGAGGAGACCCCACTTCCTTGTTGTCTGCCACCAACATCCCTCTCATGGGTCAGCCCCACTTCAGAGCAAGCAAGTGGCTTGACAGCACCTTGCTGCACTTCAGGGGGGCCATGAGGACCCGTTTCGGCACTGGAAGTCCTACTCCAAAGGAATTCCATGAAGGTCTGGTTTCTCTGCTCAATAGCTGACCATCGCTCCTCAAGCGATGTCAGTCTATTCTGAACAATGACCATGTTTTCAAGACCCTGGCAACTAAGCTCCTCCATGGCCGTAGCCAACCTCTCCTCTACCGTAGCCATCCTCTCCTCTACGGTAGCCAGCCTTACCACAGTGGTAGTCATCCTTTCCACAGAGGTTGCCATCCTTTCCGTGGTGATGCGTTCATGCGCCAACGCCTCCACAAAGGCTCTGCTCATTTTCACGATGGACTCCTCCATTCGCTGCACACTCACAGTGACCCTGGAGACAAAACCTGCCAGAGACTCCTGCACCTGTTCCTGGAGTTCCAGCACCGCTCTCCTTCTGGATGGACCCGGAGGCACAGGGTCGACATGCAGCGGAGCCGAGCTGGGAGAGTCCTGTGCCCTCCGACGAGGACTCTCCACTGCTGTCCCTGTCTCCACCATCTGCTGATGCTCACTTGTGAGCTGTGATACACCAGGTGACAACACTACTTTATCTCCCGAAGGTCCCACCGAGATGTGAGTGTCTGTGCTGGTGCTGGGTGTGCTGAATTCTGCTGACGCTGTGCCCTCAGAGGTTGCAGCTTCCTCTGAGGAGTCTTAAAGCTCAGGATGTTCCTCATGGACAGTGGTGAGGGGGACTGTCGATGGTCCTGTGGGGGAGTAAAGGAAAGAGTTAGAGATGTGAGGTAAAGGTTGCATGCACATTGACTCAAAAATGACTCAATTGCTGCAGGAGGGAGGTCTGGCCCTGCCTTTTGGGCTGGGGCTGTGGGATCCTTTCCCTTGTCCTTCCAAGGATTTTTACAGTCTTTTCTCCAGTGACCGTCTTTCCCGCACCCAAAGCAATTTAGTCTAGCCTGAGAGGGCCGGTTCCCCTCCTGGTGCCACTCTTTCTTACTCTGGCTCCCAGGTTTAACCTCATGGACTCTTCCCTTGGGTTGGGGAGCCTCGATACCCCTCATGTTCCTGAAGGCTACAGTGAGCCGGCGGATCACTGCTTCTTCGGTGGTCTGGGGGTTTCGGGAGTCAAACCAAGCCATGACCTGGGCTTGGATCTGGGGTAGGCTGTTTGTCATGAGACACCGGAGCCAGTGAGTCAATTGTACTGGGTCCAGTGCTGCCCGCCCTGGCATTCCCGGGCATGCACTCCGGTAGACTGGCCACAGCCTGTCTGCGAAAGCCTGCGGGGACTTCCCTGGGAGCTGCACTGTTCTTTCCACCCGAGCGAACGGGCTACCATCATTGAGTCCCATGGCCTCCAATACCTCATTCTTGAGACCCTCATAATCCCTCTGCCCCCTTTTGCACTCGCCAGATAGGGACTGGAGAAGATCACCTGCCAGGGAAAACAGCAGCATTTTTGCTTGCTCTGCCTCATCGCAGTCATTTACACAAGCTGCTTGCTCTATCTCCCTGAAGTGCAGAGAGGGGTCTCCCTTTTTAGTAAGCTTGGGGATGTGGCTAACCATGTCCCTGAGCTGGTGGGTGCCATACGGCACCAGTAACTGATTCTGGATGGCCCCTGTGTCACCTTCATCAACGGGCGGACTGTACCTCCATTGTCGGAGGGGGTACACTGGTCCTGGTCCCGGCCTATCTAGCGGGGCTTGCTGTGCTTCCTCTACCACCTCATCCTCCACCCCCCTTTGCTGCCAGAGCTCCTGAAAGCTCAGAGCCGTGGGTGGCGGTCGTGGGACCTCTGATTCCCTGACCAACCTTCCCCTGGGTGTTGCCTGTGGGACGGTTTTACTTGGGCTGCCAGTAAAATCCGACTGACCTGCCTTCGGGCTGATCAGACATATCATCCCCTTTGCTCTTTTTAAAGCCATATTCAAGCTTTCTATCTCTGCTCTACAGGGGCCATGATGTGCTTCCTCAAACCCTTGCTCGCAGGCCAGCTTATATGCTGCCTTTACCTCCCTAACCTTTTCCTCCTGCTCTTTTATTTCTTGTATGAGGCGAGCGTTCTCCTCCCGCACCCTCATCTCATTGCTCTTGGCCTCTGCAACTAGACACTTCAGGTACTCTGACTCGTGCCCCGTGTGGCTTTTGCCCTCACTAAACTGAACTACCAGGCGCTCTACCTTGGCCTGGTATTCCTCAACCTCCTTTTCCCTATCCCAACTCTCTGCCCAGGCTTCCCTAAGCCTGCGGTTGACTTCCCCAAGCCTGCGGGAACCTAACCACAAACAAACCAGTGGGATAAAAAGAAACCCAATAACTGCTGCTCTCTCCAGACTCAAACCACTGTCTGCCACATCGCACACCGTGGCCGATGGTCCTGTCGTGGTTGCCATTTTGTAGGAATTAGCACACATGCTAGTGGGGTTGGGGTTATTGTCTCTGGCCAGTCAGAAGCCTCTGAGCTGCTCCAGGGACCCCCGTGCGGTTTTGAAGCATTCTCCGTATTCCTGGTTCTGACCGCCGGACTTATTCGGTAGCAATGTAGACAGAAAGCGTGACTCGTGGTTTGGGTGCAAAACAGACCAGCATTTATTGAAACAAAAAAAAGAAAGAAACAACTTAAAATAATCGATACAGCACACCTGTGCCTGGTACAGCACTTTTGCTTAACGCAGTACACTTAGTGTCCACTACAGTGCTCTTTGCTCAGTGCAACACTCCTTTATTTAAATACAGCACTTTTAAATACAGCTACTTAGTGTCCACTGAAGCACCTCTCTGCTTAGTGCAACACCTTTTTAATAGCACTTTCAATATAGAAACACCTTGCTCACTACAGCACCTTTGCTTAGTGGCTTTTACTTAAAAACAGCACTTTAATACAGAACCCTTAGTGTCCACTGAAGCACGTCTCTGCTTAGTGCAACACCCTTTTTAATAGCACTTTTAATATAGAAACACCTTGCTCACTACAGCACCTTTGCTTAGTGGCTTTTACTTAAGAACAGCACTGTAATACAGAACCCTTAGTGTCCACTGAAGCACTTCTCTGCTTAGTGCAACACCCTTTTTAATAGCACTTTTAATATAGAAACACCTTGCTCACTACAGCACCTTTCCTTCGTGGCTTTTACTTAAAAACAGCAAATTAATACAGAACCCTTAGTGTCCACTGAAGCACTTCTCTGTTTAGCGCAATACCCTTTTTAATAGCACTTTTAATATAGAAACACCTTGCTCACTACAGCACCTTTGCTTAGTGGCTTTTACTTAAAAACAGCACTTTTAAATACAGCTACTCTCAGTGTTCACTACAGCCTTATCTGCTAGTACAACACTGTTACATAAATAGGGGAGGAGAGAACGGACACAACGAGGGAAAATTGACTAAAATCACAGTTCTAACAAAATTCCCACTTAATTCCCACCCCTATACCTATTCTAAGTTGCCTTGTAAAAGGCCAGAAAAATATATGCTCACCAATGAAAATGCCTGCTCCATGCCCTGCGATCTTTGATCTTCACTGCCCCGAAGTAAAAACACCCCAGTATTTTAAAAGTAAACTGCTGGTGTTCCACTCCTTTAGGCAGGCTCCCACATTGTAGAGGCATGGAGGCGAGGCCAGAGAGAGAGAGAGAGAAAGAGAGAAATGGCTTCTGAGAAGCTATCTTTTATACCCCATTTGGGGCCGAAATCTTCCCACCCAGATCCGGATGTATCTGGGCTAAACAAAAGGGATCCAAACTGTCCCATTGTCTTGTAATGGGTTTGGATGAATCACCCATTCGTTTAAACTGTTTCCAGTTTAAATGTGTCCTCATTGTCTGTGATGGGCTATCGAATAAAGCTGCAGTGGTTTGAAATGTGTCCATTTCCTTGATTGCTTGAGTAAATAGCCTTGAAGGTATTGTAAACAGAAAGTCATTGTCCTGTGGTCAACTGAAACCGCAGTCAAGTAGTTAATCCTTTGTGTACACAAAGTAGCAGTTTCTGTAAACACATCGATTGTCTGCTGCAGGGAGGGGAACTCTCCTTTGATTGGCAGATTGACTGCCCCATTGAACCTTTTCACAGACACATCCAAGCTGCCTTTTCAAGTCCTTTATCTTCTGCCATGCAGTCCGACGGCCATTTTGGTCCCTGGATTTTTAAAGGTATATCACCCAGGTATTCTTTAATCAAAATTAATCTTCAGAACTGTAGGAAATCTCGAAATTATTGCGAAATCCCTACACCACCATCTGCTGATGCTCACTTGTGAGCTGTGATACACCAGGTGACAACACTACTCTATCTCGCGAAGGTCCCACCGAGGTGTGAGTGTCTGCGCTGGTGCTGGGTGTGCTGAATTCTGCTGACGCTGTTCCAGAACACAGAACACAGAACACAGAAATCCCACAGTGCAGATAGAGGCCATTTCGGCCCATCGAGCCTGCACCGACACATATCCCACCCGATCCCCGTAACCCCTACACCAACACATATCCCACCCTATCCCTGTATTTAATCCCCCTAACACTAAGGGTCAATTTATCATAGCCAATCAACCTAACCCGCACATTTTTGGAGTGTGGGAGGAAACCGGAGCACCCGGAGAAAACCCACGCAAACACGGGGAGAATGTGCAAACTCCACACAGACAGTCACCCGAGGCCGGATTCGAACCCAGGTCCCTGGCGCTGTGAGGCAACAGTGCTAACCACTATGCCACCGTGCTGCCCACAGAGGTTGCAGCTTCCTCTGAGGAATCTGGAAGCTCAGGCTCTTCCTCTTGGACAGTGGGGATGGGGGCTCTCGATGGTCCTCTGGGGGAGTAAAGGAAAGAGTTAGAGATGTGAGGTCAAGGTTACATGAACATTGAAAAGTGCAGATGATCATAAGTCAATCTGTTAGAGCATCAGATTCATTATCAGTGATTCATGCAATGTCAATGAGAGAGATGCCAAACTATTCTGTCACCAGCTTGCTGCGATGCGCCCATCTGTTCGTCCCCCACTTGGGAATCTTCCTTAATTCCGGCAATCTCCAGGGCTGCCTCCTCCCAGGTGGTAAGCTGGGCTACTGAGGGTGGCCCTCCTCCGGTCATGGCTCTTTCCCTCTTATTGTGAGCTCTCTTTTCCTGCAATGAGGGACACAAGTAGAGTTTGAGTGAGAATGAAGGAGTGAGTGTAGAGAATCCATAGCATAGATGCTTAGAAGGATACAAAGGACCCTCCCTGTGTGCTGAAAGTTGTTGTTGTCATGGCATCACAGTGATATGGAGTGTGAGGGCTGCATGGTCGAATAGTTAAGTGAATGTGACCTTAGAGAGAGAGGGAATGGGTAAGTGTGCAGGCATGTAAGTGTCAAGTGGAATGTGGAGGAAGAGGTTGGCAAAGCAGAGTGCTGGTGATGAGAGGCGATGGGGATCAGATTGAGGGTGATGGGAAAGTCATACTCACATTTCCTGTGCGGAGAAGATCATGAAATCTCTTCCTGCATTGCAGCCAGGTTCTACGGCTCAGCGAGATGGAGCTGACCTCATGGGCCAATTGCAGCCACACAGCTTTAGTCTGCTAGGGTGGCTTTTTATCTCCCTGAGGAAGGGAACAACACCTCCTTCCTGGATCTCGCTCCCTTCACCAGAGCTTGGAGGGAGGGCTCATCGAAGCGTGGAGCACACTTTGGCCTACTGCTGGACATAGTTGATGAAGAAGGCGAGGACAGCAATGGCCATAAAGGTTGCAGTCTCCAGAAGAAGCAAGGCTGCTTGCAGGCCTTAAATTCAGCAGCATTGATGACATCATCAGTGGTGACTTTCTGTCTGAAAAGACTCATTGGGCCAGGGGTTCCCACACGCAGGAAATCAATTGGCCAATTAGGGGAAAATCTCACTTTTTCAGCACTTCAATTTGGAGTCGGGGTCCTGGCACGATTTCCACCTGACACACTCCAGCCCACCCACACTGACAAAATCCAGCCCAATGTCTCTGCCACCAAACCAGTTTTTAAATGAAGCTCCTGGTGCTTTAGGTGGGTGCACCCTTAGCATATTTGTCCACCCCTTGAACATTTGTCCACCCCTAGAAATGCATGTAACGGATCTCCACCTACTTTTCCAATCAGATTCATCTAATTTTTTGTGTGCATAAATTGAGTGAACCGAGTTGGAAAACCTACGCTAACAGCTTTTCTTCAGGTTTCATTGAGGCCTGGCCAATACGGACAGCTGTAAATATCGGAATATGCAAACTGTTCAGAAAATAGGCAAACCAAAAGTCACATATATAGAAATATATAATATAAAAACCAACTGACCTATATTACACAAACTAATGCACATGAACAAACCTACTTTTCCTATTTTGACCAAGTTTTGCTTTCAATTCTAGATGTAGCTTTGAAATATCCTTACACATCCTTCTAGGTTTCCTTCATGGTGAGAGATATCAAATACAACGTTTATATGGTAGTACAGTATATTTATATAATAATTGATTTCAAAGATTAATAAAGAAGATTTTTAATTCAGCAAGCCTTACCACAAATATTAAATATTTGGACAGTCCCTTTGGATTAATGATGGGTTTTTATAGTCTGGACCAAAAATGATAAAACTTAAGAAAAGATATAGCTAATCTGCATCTTCCCTTCTTTACCAAATACCCCTGCAACAGTTTTTTGTATTACAGGAATATAGGAACATAGGAACAGGAGTAGGCCATTGAACCCCTCGAGCCTGCTCCGCCGTTCAATTAGATTATGGCTGACCTGCGACCTAACTCCATGTACCCGCCTTTGGCCCATATCCCTTAATATCTTTGGTTAGTAAGAATCTATCAATCTCAGTTTAAAATTAACAATTGAGCTAGCATCAATTGCCATTTGTGGAAGAGAGTTCCAAACTTCTACCGCCCTTTGTTTATAGTAGTGTTTCCTAATTTCACTTCTATGGCATTGCTACTAGTGTTTCAATTCGGGACGATTATTTAGAACTCCCCTTCCAAACTTGATTAATGGTGCAGTTTTTCCAGGATTACCCTCCTTTAAGGTAACCTTTTTCTGCTCTTCTTAATTTTTTTATTCTCTCACAGATGTAAATAACAGAGATATAACTGCCCCAACACATTACCAAATAAACAAACAGGCCCTGAAATCCTGCCGAGGTTCTTCCGATTTCCTGTCATACTTTCGGCAGGAGATCAGCAGAAACCCCCAGAGGAACGGTGTAAAAAGCTGAAAACAGCCATTAATGCCATTTCTCCGGGGGTTCCACTAATCTTCTTCCAAAATTATGATGGGAGATTGGGAGAATTCTGCGGAATTTCAAGGACACAATGGCAAAGTGCAAGTGCAAAGTTTTACTTATCCCATAAGCAGCATAATTATTATGATGAGTTTCTCATTATTGGTTCCTGTCCCACTGGGAGTGCTGTGGTTGAACTGTTTAGTTTACATCACGTAGGGGAACCTAGTAACTCAATTTGGAGCAGACATTAGGCCAATGCAGAGCTGCATTCTGCTGTGTGTGAACAGAAGTTAAGTTGTGCATATCTGTTCGTCACTGCAGTCAATTTATTCTCAGGAAGGGTTCAAAGTGTTACCAGGGCTCAACATGTTACTGCTGAAGGCAGGCTGGAAAGAATGGAGATTCATATTCTGAAGGATGTGCCCAGACCATACTTCATCAGTGCACAGAAAATGTATTTATATCTTATAGTGTGAAGGAATAAGCAATATACCTATTCAGAAAAATACACCATTCTATAAAAGAATTCTGACTTTATTAAAACATGGCAAACTGGGCTTGAAAATCTAAAAACCTAACAATGGAAAAGCTGTAAACAGCATACAGGCTATTGAGATAAGATAAGTTGTTGACACTGAATCAATAGCCTTATTGAAACAGGAGGTTAGAGGTTCCTGAAAGTCTGAAGCCTTGGAAAGAACACAATGGTATACCCTGTTAAGGTGTCTTAAACCAACACTTCGGAAACAAACACAGAAAATTAAGAAACATATGCCTTTGTGGGAATGGCATCAAGTGGGGGAGGCACCAGCCATCACATTGTTTTTGTATTGAACTTGGAACACCTAGGAGACATGAGTCTGTGTTAAAACCAGTTGAGGTAACTAAGAAGACAATGGTGCACCCGGTTGAGGTGTTTTTAATTTACACGTCATAAAGAGACACAAATAGAAGACTTTGGTAAGAATGACATCAAATAAATGCACCTGCTGTTACATTCAAACACCTAAAGGAGAGACACAAGTCTGCATTGCTACCAGCTGAACTAATTGTAAGAATAACAGGGGCCAGCAGAAAAATGACTAGAGATAATTAGCTTACATCAGCAGAAAACTTCAAAGGAAATACCACTGAGAAAGGGTATAAAAATTGAACTTTCAAATGGGGAGATAGATTCGTTGTAAAGGGACAAAGCGATTCTTGGCTTCAGGAGCAAGCTCTGTAAGTCTACAACTCTTCGAGTCTCGGGGATCAACGGTATTGTATTTGATTTTGTTGGATATCCTGGAATAAAACTTTAAAAACTAAAAATGTAGCGAAGTTAAGATTTGAGAATAAGGATCTCTGATAATAGAATTGTAAGATTTCTGTTTTTGGAACTGTTAATGTTGCGATTGAATCACCAACTGTAAATTACATGTCGGTTCTTTAATAAATCTATATATTTTTAGAATTGTCTCACATAGTACTTCTGTATCAAACTGGCAAACTCAACCTCCGTACGCTCTTTGGTGAGGAATTGCAGAATTCTGGGGGAGTTTTCCACACCCTCATAATATCCGGAATGTTACAGTCTAGCTAAACTTATTAAAAGTGCTATCTGGAGGACGGTAACATCTTCAGGTTGTTCCTTTCCTTTAGGGAGAGATAGTCTGGACCTTTAGGCCCAATTAAGCGTCTTTAGGATTCGGCTACCTCTAACTTTAGTTGAAAGTGAACGTCTGGGGAATACGCCTGATCCAGGGTAGCCTAAAGGGGCTAGGAATAGTAATTATCCCTTCAATAGTTATAGTATATGAGAGAGAACTACAAGAAAAAGTGCTCAGAAGGAAAGCAAACACATCTAGCTAGTGTGATAAACTTATGAGACAAGACAATTGTGGTGGGCAATCTGTGGCATAGACACTGGAAAGAAGTTCATTAAGAAACAAGAGTCGCCTAGTGCTTAACCCGCACCCCCCCCCCGCACACAGTCTATTAAAGATTCTTCAGAAAGAAAGGCACAAATTCTAAAACAAACAAATTGAACATTTCTAATATTATAAGCTTTTTGAATACCTTTGATGAACAAATCTGACAAGTTTGTGAGGTGGTTTAAATAGATGCATTTTTTTGTGAGCTATAAACCGAGCTCATGCAAAACTCAATAATTTATGACTCAATAATGTTGTACGGTATTTAGAAAAAGCTAGCCTTCCACCTGCAGCTGGGTTTTCTACAGCCAATAAAGCTTAATAACAGAATAAATTATGAACAGTTTGCTGAATATTGATCTTTGACTAGCACAAAAGGGAACACAGGAAAGCTGTTTAAATAGATATAGCGCTGAATAGAAGCGATACAGTTGGTGTAATCATTGGTTCCCAGAGCCATGCAGTGACACCTCATTGTCTTTTTTGCAAATACAAGCCTTTTTAACATCACAATATAAACCATTATCTCTGCCAGCAAGGTATATTTAAAAAGGCACAAAAATGTATATTTCTCAGCCCCAGAAAGATCAATGGAGAAGATACAAAGTCATGCAAATATGATAAGAGTGAAATGCAGGCAAAATAATTTTAATTATTTCATATCTGCACATTTTGTTCCTGGAAATAATTTTTTAAGCACATTATATGATCACTAGACCTTGGATATGCTTGTTTAGAAATTCGGTGCATTTGATCTAATCTTGATATCAAAATATTCATGAAACACAATGATATCTCCCCAGAACAGCCCAGCACCCATTAATTTTGAAATTCAGGTAATTTATTAACACTTATCAGGAGCTGTAAAAGCGTTACCTCAGCATTTGTAATATGTGCAAAACCGAAAGCACTTATTTTTACTGATTCCTGGTGATTTATAATGACTGGGTACATTTAGCAGCAGTGATTCCATTATAATGTAAAGTTCAGTTTTGTTTCAAGATATTCTTTAACTCAAAGTTCTATTTGCTGCAGATATTGGGGATATCTCTTAATAGCAGAAATTTTGTAAAATGTCGATTCTGTGAATCCTATTGTTTGCTGCTTGCTTGTCATTTAAGATAACTTCATTAACCCTTTCAGTGCTTGCAGTTTTCCTTTTTCTTTTAATCAGGCAAGCATAATTACTTCCGTACCTATAACTAAGATAAAAGGCTTATGGTGTGCGCTCAACACGGTTATTAATTCCCCCCCCCCGACCCCCCTGCGCCACCCCCCACTCTCAGATAATGCCACACATGGGACAAGTTTCCTTCTATAGCGTAGTCGGCCTTCTTAAAGTGATCCTGCTCAACTTTGGGATTATTTTGAGAGTAACCTGGAAGGGTTTGGACAGTCGTGGAAGGTGGAGTGCAGAATACCTCTTTGTATGTCATCTAATTGCAGTATCTGCCCGAGCTTGGCAGAATCTTTTCCTGCACAGCCACAGAGTAAATGCTGGGGGAGGAATTAGAGGTAATTGCTCTTAGACTTGCCCAGCTGAGTGATCCTGCTAATGTTGCGCTGGTGAATATACTTAATGCTTCTGGAACATGAGCAGTAGGTAATTGCATCCATTAGATATGTTTTTGAAGGTATGGGAGGTGTTGGAGTATCAGCCCCTCTCATTCAGCCTATGTTTCTGCATCCTGGCACATGCTACAATAATGTGTGTTCATTCATGCAAATTCCACAATAAACAGCAAACATTTAATAAACCTATTTAAAAAGAGCACGCACTAAAGGTTATTTGAATTGCTACTAACCAGTATGTTTCCTTCCTTGGCATCAAAGGTTTCAATAATTGTAGTGCAGATTAACTTCTCTCAGCACCATCAGTCTGAAGCAGTGTCCCTTCCACACTCAGTTCCAACACTATCTCCAGGGTTTCCCCTCAAGCACTGCCAGCCCAGTCCCCCAGTTTTATTCATTCTGGATTCCCTGCCAGTTTTGTGTATCACCGTTTAATATTAATTTTTGAGTGTTTAAGAAAATAGAACATAATTTGGCATAACACTAATATATTTACTTTGCATTTAATAGGATTCTTTTTGTTTGACCCACCAAAAATTCTCTCGGTAACTCGCCAAGATTACTTCAATAGCAAATCTCCCCTGTGACCCCTGTTAAGGGGAGGGGAGATTTAATAGGGGAGTTAAGGGGAGATTTAATAGAGGTGTTCAAAATTATGAAGGGTTTTGATAGAATAGATAGGGAGAAACTGTTTCCGTTGGTAGGACAGTCGATAACCAGAGGACACAGATTTAATGTAATTGGCAAAAGAACCACGGGGGAGATGAGAAGATTTTTTTTACGCAACAGATTGTTGTGATCTGGACTACACTGGCTGAAAGGGCAGTGGAAGCAGATTCAATCATAACTTTCAAAAAGAAATTGGAAAAATATTTGAAGGTAAATAATTTGCAGGGCTATGGGGAAAGAGCATGGGAGTAGGACTAATTGGATAGCTCTTTCAAAGAGCTGGCACAGGCACGATGAGCCAAATAGCCCTCTTCAGCACTATAAGATTCTATGGCCCTGATTTTAAGATTGCAATGCACTGGGAGGGGAGGGAGTTGGGGGGGGGGGTCCAATTCCAAGCGGGAAACCCAGAATTAAGTGCAGCATGCCTGTCAGTGGCTTTTTAACCCAGCCACCTCGTTTTTTTAAATTCCAGGTTTCCTGTTCAATCAGCTGCAGTGGGCGTGATGAGGACCCGCATGATGCGATCTCAATTCCAGCATTTAAAGGGACAATCCAAACAAGCAAGTTGAAAGAGATGGAGTTGGCTGTCAAAGAACTGGAAGTGTCAGAATAGAGTCCAGACAGGCAAAGGCTGCGCCCCGTTTCACTTACGCCTCCCTGGATGTTCTGCCAGGGACTGTGAGGATTAGGGGAGAGATACTGTTCCTTAGCAATGGGAGGAAGAAGCCTACAGCAGAGACCAAGAAGGCGTGGTTGGAGGTAGCAGAAGGGGTCAGCAACAGGAGCGTGGTGCCAAGCTTCTGAATTCAGTGCAGAAAGCACTTTAATGACATGGGAATGTCAGGAAAGGTGAGTACCGTGGCACATTCACCTACATCCTGCTATGCACATCACCCTACCCCCTCACTCTGCCTTCTCAAGCGTACTCCAGTACATTATTCCTCACACCTGCTTACCTTGCAGGTGCAACCATCCTTCTCGTTCTATGCACTTCCTCACATCCCCATCTGTCCTTCCACCACTCCCACTCGCCCTCATCCTTATGCAATGTCATGCCTCTCCCTCAGTCACTCTCATCAAATGCTCTCTATCCATCAGATGCGCGCATGCCATTACACTCACTCATAGGTCTGTTCTTTCCCTCCTTGCAGAAGAGAACACCAGAGAGAGGGAGAGAACCAGAGCGGCCCCTCCGCAGATCATGCAGCTCACAACTGCAGAGGAGGAGACGCTGGAAATAAGTGGAGATGGGGAGCTCCCAGCTATCTGGTGACACAATTAAATAAAGGCCACCCACATGTCATACGACACTCAGTCATGTTGACTTTGTTTATCTTCATAATGATAACTTGCAACATTATTAACTTGCCACAACTAATTTATGCCTTTTATCTCTCACGGGGCCTTCACACATGCAGCTGGAGTCGATGGACGTGGTGGGCAATGAGACCTCAGAGGAGCTGAGTCCTTCTGAGGGTGCATCGTCACAGGACTCCTTCAGACCATGCTCAGATACTCACACTTTAGTGGGACTAGTAAAAACAGATAGTTGGGTAACTCACACTTCACAATTGAGCAAGAACAGATGGTGGAGACAGGGACAGCAGTGGAGAGTCCATGTTGGAGGGCGCAGGAGGCTCCAAGCTCTGCTCAGCTGGACACAGATGCTGTACCATGGGAACCGTCGATGAAGAGGAGAATCATTGAGCAGCAGCAGACAAAAAGAAAGGCTTGCATTTATATAGCGCCTTTCACGACCACCAGAGGTCCCAAAGTGCTTTACAGCCATTGAAGTACTTTTTGAAGTATAGTCACTGTTGTAATGTAGGAAACACGGCAGCCAATTTGCACACAGCAAGGTCCCACAAACATCAATGAGATAATGGCCAGATAATAAAAACAGAAAATGCTAGAGAAACTTAGCAGGTAGGCAGCATCTGTGAAGAGAGAAACAGAGTTAACATTTCAGGTCGATGACCTTTCATCAGATGTCTCAGTCAGTAGCCCACATGCTGCATCATCTCTCGATGGCCTAGTCTCCCCTGCACAGGTGCTTGTGGAGCAGTTTTTGGTGGAGCTCTCACCGGCTCCAAAAACCCAGAGGACGTCAGCCACGAGCATCTGAGCCATCAGCGCAGGGATGTGAACAGCCTGACTCTACCTCTGCTGAAGCCACACATGTTGCACTACATAAGAGTAGCAGGAAAAGGAAGAGTAAGGCTTTGTAGTTGCACATGGTGTCTGAGAAAATGTTAATTTGATGAGTTTTTGTTCATTATTTAGCTCACATAATGTTATTCTTTTTCACCACTTTCCCGTCTTGTCCATTTTTGGGTGTTGGGTGGTACGTGGCCGTCTAACTTGTTTGATGATGAATGTGAAGACATGAATTGATGGGGACCAATCAGGAAATGTTCAAGGAGTGGTTGATTGATTGCAGGACTGCTTTGTGTCAGTGGAATTGTTGCGGGGGAGGCGGAAGAGTGACCATTGCATTTTCTGGCACGGATCCACTGCTGCAACCTAAGTGAACTGTGCATTAATACGGCCACCCCTGGCATCCCGGGCAGCAATGTGAGCAGCTGGGGGTGCATCGCCCTCATCACCCTCCTCTCATCACCCTCCTCCTCCTCTCACTTCTAATTGCCCAAAGAGGATCTGAGCTCTTTGCATTCTTCCTCCTGCAGATCCAAGCCTCACTGTTGTGCAATGTTGTGCAGAGTACAGCAAACCACGACCATTCTGGAGACCCTGGCTGGTGCGTACTGAAGCGCACCTCCAGACCTGTCGAGGCACCTGAAGCGCATCTTCAGCATGCTGATGGCATGTTCAATGATAATCTGGTGGTGATATGGAATTCATTGTAGCATTGTTGGGCTTCAGTTTTTGGGTTTCTGAAGGGTGAGATGAACCAAGTCTGCAGTGGGTATCCTTTGTTGCCTAGCAGCCACCCTCAGTCTGCTTCCAGGTCCAAAGAGATCAGAGAGATTGGACTGCTGCTGAATGAAAGCATCATGGCACCTACCTGCGCACTCCTGCATAAACATCTTTTTGTGGTTGCACACCAGCTGCACATTGATGAAGTGGAAGCCCTTGTGGTTGACGAATATTCCTGGTTGCTCTGGGGGTGCCTGGGTTGCCATGTGTGCAGTCGATGATGCCCTGCATCTGTGGAAAACAGGCCAGAGCTGTAAAGTTGAGCCCCTGCTCATTCTGGCTGGCACCATCGTTGGAAAACAACACATCAGTTACCTGTCTTTTGTATTTGCGGCCGCCGACTGGGAGATCCTGGGTGTGTCTGTGGCAGAGCCCTGGAAGGAACCGGAGGCAAAAATGTTCATAGAATCATAGAATCATAGAAAGTTACAACACGGAAGGAAGCCATTTCGGCCCATCGTGTCCGTGCCGGCAATCAAAGAGCTATCCAGCCTAATCCCACTTCCCAGCTCTTGGTCCGTAGCCCTGCAGGATAGAGCATCCCAAGTGGACATCCAAGTACTTTTTAAATGTGGTTAGGTTTCCTGCCTCTACCACCCTTTCAGGCAGTGAGTTCCAGACCCCCACAACCCTCTGGGTGAAGAAATTTCCCCTCAAATCCCCTCTAAACCTTCCCCCAATTACTTTAAATCTGTGCCCCCTTTTTTGACCCCTCTGCTAAGGAAAATAGGTCAGTTCTATTCACTTTATCTATGCCCCTCATAATTTTATACACCTCAATAAGGTCTTCCCTCAGCCTCCTTTGTTCCAAGGAAAACAGACCCAGCCTATCCAGTCTTTCCTCATAGCTAAGATTCTCTACTCCCGGCAATATCCTTGTAAATCTCCTCTGTACCCTCTCTAGTGCAATCACATCTTTCCTGTAATGCGGTGACCAGAACTGCACGCAGTACTCTAGCTGAGGCCTAACTAGTGTTTTATAGAGTTGAAGCATAACCGCCCTGCTCTTGTGTTGAGGACGGTGGTGACTTTGACAGCCACTGATAACGTGAGCCACCTGATACACTGGTGTTCAGACTTGTCAAGGAAACTGAGCCTCTGCCTGTAGACCCGGTTTCGTGGGTAGTGACTCCTGTGAGCTTCACCTCTCTGCTGGCCCTCTCTCTCTGCTGGTCCTCTCTCTCTGCTGGACCTCTCTCTGCTGGTCCTCTCTCTCTGCTGGTCCTCTCTGCTGGTCCTCTCTCTCTGCTGGACCTCTCTCTGATGGTCCTCCCTCTCTCTGCTGGTCCTCTCTCTCTGCTGGTCCTCACTCTGCTCATAGTCATAGAGTTATACAGCACAGAAAGAGGCCCTTCGGCCCATCATGTCTGCGCCGTCCATCAAGCCCTGTCCAATCTAATCCCATTTTCCAGCATTTGGTCCATAGCCTTGTATGCAATGGCATTTCAAGTGCTCATCCAAATGCTTCTTGAATGTTGTGAGGGTTCCTGCCTCTACCACCCTTTCAGGCAGTGAGTTCCAGACTCCAACCACCCTCTGGGTGAAAAAGTTCCTCCTCAAATCCCCTCTAAACCTCCTGCCCCTTACCTTGAATCTATGCCCCCTTGTTACTGAACCCCCTACTAAGGGGAAAAGTTCCTCTTTATCTACCCTATCTATGCCCCTCATCATTTTGTACACCTCAATCAGGTCCCCCCTCAGCCTTCTTTGCTCCAAGGAAAACAACCCCTGCCTGTTTAGTCTTTCTTCATAGCTGAGGCGCTCCATCCCAGGTAACATCCTGGTGAATCTTCTCTGCACCCTCTCCAAAGCAATCACATCCTTCCTATAGTGAGGCGACCAGAACTGCACACAGTACTCCAGCTGTGGCCTTATCAACGTTTTGTACAGCTCCATCATAACCTCCCTGCTCTTATATTCTATGCCTCGGCTAATGAAGGCAAGTATCCCATATGCCTTTTTAACCACCTTATCTACCTGTTCCGCTGCCTTCAGGGATCTATGTGCATGTACACCAAGGTCCCTCTGACCCTCTGTACTTCCTAGGGTCCTACCACTCATTGTGTATTCCCTTGCCTTATTTGTCCGTCCAAAATGCATCACCTCGCACTTTTCAGGGTTAAATTCCATTTGCCACTTTTCCGCCCATCTGACCAACCCGTTTATATTGTCCTGTAGCCTGAGGCTTTCCTCCTCGCAATTTACCACCCCACCGATTTTCGTGTCCCCTCTCTGCTGGTCCCCTCTCTGCTGGTCCTCTCTCTCTGCTGGTCCCCTCTCTGCTGGTCCTTTCTCACTGCTGGTCCCCTCTCTGCCGATCCCATCTCTTCTGGTCCCCTCTCTGATGGTCTTCTCTCTGCTGGTCCTCTCTCTGCTGGTCCTCTCTCTGCTGCTCCGTTCTCTGCTGGTCCATTCCCTGCTGGTCCTCTCTCTGCTGCTCCTCTCTCTGCTGGTCCCCTCTCTGCTGGTCCTCTCTCTCTGCTGGTCCCCTCTCTGCTGGTCCCCTCTCTGTGCTGGTCCCCTCCCTGCTGCTCCCCTCTCTGCTGGTCCCCTCTCTGCAGGTCCCCTCTCTGCTGGTCCCCTCTCTGCTGGTCCCCTCTCTGCTGGTCCCCTCTCTACTGGTCCTCTCTCTGCTGGTCCCCTCGCTGCTGGTTCCCTCTCTGCTGGTCCCCTCTCTGCTGGTCCCCTCTCTGCTGGTCCCCTCTCTGCTGGTCCTCTCTCTGCTGGTCCCCTCTCTGTTCGTTCCCTCTCTGCTGGTCCCCTCTCTCTGCTGGTCCCCTCCCTGCTGGTCCCCTCTCTGCTGGTCCCCTCTCTGCTGGTCACCTCTCTGCTGGTCCCCTCTCTGCTGGTCACCTCTCTGCTGGTCCTCTCTCTGCTGGTCCTCTCTCTGCTGCTCCGTTCTCTGCTGGTCTGTTCTCTGCTGGTCCTCTCTCTGCTGGTCCCCTCTCTGCTGGTCTTCTCTCTCTGCTGGTCCCCTCTCTGCTGGTCCCCTCTCTGTGCTGGTCCCCTCCCTGCTGCTCCCCTCTCTGCTAGTCCCCTCTCTGCTGGTCCCCTCTCTGCTGGTCCCCTCTCTGCTGGTCACCTCTCTGGTGTGCAGCTACTGGTCTGTGACCAGAAGGATGCAGCTGCTGTGGGTGCTGTTGCTTTTGCTGGTCACCTTGGTCCTCATCTGAGGTCCAATCCAAGGCAGCCTAAGCAGCACACATTCTGATGTGATAGAACAAGCCTCCAAAGTGTGTAAAGTAATCTCTCAGCACATGTACTGTGAACAAACCCTTTCCCACTAGCAGGTAAGAAAGCAGCTGTGGTTATTGGCACATTTGCCTGAGATTGATTCAGCCCCCTCAATTGTCGCTGTGTATTCGCCTTCCTTTCACTGTCGAGTTTCAGGAAGCCTGGGAAACCTGTGGTCCCAACGTTAAACTGAAAAGTGTGTTGAAATATCGCTCTAATTGAGCGATTAACATATGGTAATTGAAAGCACGCCTCTCCCAAGGGGGTTGCGCACACGCAGGCTAACTTGCTCGAGTGAAATGCGGAAGTCGGCGGGTTGGAGCTGGATTCCCGACACGCTGTCAATTTCGCCGGTTTTAACCCCCCACCCGCACCCAAACCCACGCACACCTGAAGATTAAAATTCAGTCTATGAGTCTATGATTCTATGAAGGACAAGAAGCAACAATGTTGTGGGGTCATCGTGACCTCCAAGTCACACACCATCCTGACTTGGATACTGTGCCTTTGTCATCACAAGGCCAATATCCTGGAATTCCCACCATTGTAGGAGCACTATCAGCACAAGGACTGTAGCAGATTAATGACCGATCCCACCACCACCTTCCCAAGGCGACTAGGCAATAACTGCGCCTTGCCAGTGTCACCCACATCACGACAATAAAACAAAACTTCCAGCAATGCCCTTTTACAGATGCAAGGTATCAAGAATTGATAAGTGTCTACAGGACTTGCACTGTAAGCTCCGAGTATTTGCTTGGCACTGATGTGTATGTAAGGCCCCAGTAATGTTGCCTTACTATAGATGACTTAGGCAAGCAGCTGCTCAGATCCTACATTCCTGTTAAAAATGCTATCATTGCACTCAGTCAATGGAAGCACAGTCCAGTGTGACATCAAGCCATGCAGACCTGAAGGTCCCAGTCTGTGCCACGCTCAGTGTCTTGGACTAAGGAAGGCAAAATGAACCAGGGTTTCCACTCCTAGTTCTTATCTAAGGCCTTTTGTGAGGAAGAATCCCTAACCTACTAATACTGAATGCATTTGAAATTCATCCTACCTGCTCTTCCTTTTCCTTGCATCCTCATTTGTATCAAAACTTACCACACTGTCTCCTACTCTATTTCATTCTTTCCTAGGATCTCAAAACCTGAGTTCCCTCACTCTTCCTTTCCTCCTAAAATCTACAGGCTTATAAAGCCCAATCGGGATGGTGCTTTACAGGTAAGTAACTTGCCTTGTTTTTGCAGGGCAGATTTAGGTAGATTCCTAAGATATGGAAGAGGTTTTAAATGGCTACCAAAGATGATGCTGGATTACCAAGGTTGATGCTACAATTTAAATGTCAACGTGGATGATCAGGATGCTGGCCCTGTAGGCATTCACCTGAAGCTTCTGAAAGAAATGGGGCGTCAGCTCCGCGCGTCACTTGCTCAGAGATTTAATAGTTCGCTGGGATCTGGAATTGTTTGCATGAACTGGAGAGAGGTCCATATGTTGCCAACAATAACTGGTAAATTCCAAGTCCATTAGTTTGACTTCAGTTATAGCAAGTTGCTAGAAGGGATCATTGTATGATCAGGGAAGGAGATCTTAAGAGATCACAGCTTGGCTTCTGAAAAAGAAAGTTCTGTCTCATCAACTTGGTGGAATTTTTTGAGGAAGTCACTAAGTTGGTGGATGTCATTGTGTTGACACATGCCACCCGTTGCTCAGTTGGTTGCACTCTCTCGCCTCTGAGTTGGAAGGTTGTGAGTTCACGTCCCCCTCCAGAGACATGAGCACATAAATCTGAGCTGACACTCCAGTGCAGTGCTGAGGGAGTGCTGCATTGTCGGAGGTGCCGTCTTTTGGATGAGATGTTAAACTGAGGCCCCATCTACTTTCTCAGGTGGACTTAAAAGATCCTGTGGTAATATTTCGAAGAAGAGTAGGGGAGTTATCCCCGGTGTCCTGGCCAATATTTATCCCTGAATCAACATCACTAAAAACAGATTATCTGGTCATTATCACATTGCTTTCTGTGGGAGCTTGCTGTGTGCAAATTGGCTGTCACATTTCCTACATTACAACAGTGATTACATTTTAAAAAGTACTTCATTGGATGTAAAGTGCTTTGGGATGTCCTGAGGTTGTGAACGGCGCTATATATATGCAATTCTTCCTTTGTGTATCTGAATTTTTCAAAAAGCCTTTAACAAGGTGCCATAAAAAAGCCACTAATTAAGGTTAACACCTGTAGGATTGGCAGTCTGATTTGGATTTGGATAAAGAACTAGTTGCTTTCTAGTAGACCAAGTTCTGTGTGGGGGGTGGTCACTAGTTTTAGGACTGTTATTCTTCACCATCTTTATCATTCTTCTTTTTTCGTATGGTATTAGCAAAGCAAATCAAATGTCAATATCTAAGTCAGATATCCAGGCCATAGCTTCCAGTGTAACAGCATGGATATCTTGTAGGCTGCCTGTGAACTTCCTCTGAGGGCAGTGCTCAATGATGTGCTCCAGGGTCTGATTAGGATCTCTACAGTTGCATGGGGATGCTTTAATCTGCCATCTATGAAGAAGGTGGCAGCATCTACCATGACAAGTTCTGAGGCAGTTGATGGTTGTCCACTGTTTGCGAGGAAGGTTTGATCCTTCAGGTTTTACTGTGGGGTCCTCTATAAGGAATCCATTCCATATGTCGCAGTTCTTCCAAGCATTTTGCCATCGGTCATCAAGGATGAGGGGAGATCGCTGAAGGGCTTCGGCAATGGTCCAAACTGGCCTTCTAGATTTGAGATGGGTTGGTGGTAGGTTGTTCAAGTCGGCCTGGATCGGCATGTCTTTGCTGGTGTAACAGTTGTATTCTCTGGAGACTGCATATTCGCCCGTATCATAGAATCATAGAATGGTTACAGCATGGAAGGAGGCCATTCGGCCTGTCGCGCCCATGCCGGCTCTCAGCAAGAGCACTTCAGCTAGTCCCATACCCCTGCCTTTTCCCCTTAGCCCTGAAATTTTTTTTCCTTCAGGTACTTATCTAACTCCCTTTTGAAAGCAGTGATTGAGTCTGGTTCCTGACCCGTCTGCCAATGGGAACAGTTTCTCTCTATCTACTCTGTCTAGACCCATCATGATTTTGAACACCTCCATCAAATCTCCTCTCAAACTTCTCTGCTCTAAGGAGAGCAACCCCAGCTTCTCCAGTCTATCCACGTAACTGAAGTTCCTCATCCCTGGAACCATTCTCGTAAATCTTTTCTACACCCTCTCTCAGGCCTTTACATCCTTCCTAAAGTGCGGTGAATGAATCAACACGAGGGAAAAACCTACTTGACCTCATCCTCACCAATCTACCTGTCGCAGATGCATCTGTCCATGACAGCATTGGCAGCAGTGACCACCGCACAGTAATTGTGGAGACAAAATCCCGTCTTCACACTGAGGACACCCTCCATCATGTTGTGTGGCACTACCACCGTGCTAAATGGGATAGATTCAGAACAGATCTAGCAACTCAAAACTGGGCATCCATGAGGCGCTGTGGGCCATCAGCAGCAGCAGAATTGTATTCCACCACAATCTGTAACCTCATGGCCCGGCATATCCCTCACTCTACCATTACCACCAAGCCAGGGGACCAACCCTGGTTCAACAACGAGTGTAGAAGAGTATGCCAGGAGCAGCACCAGGTGTACCTAAAAATGAGGTGCCAACCTGGGGAAGCTGCAACACAGGACTACATGCATGCTAAAAAGTGGAAGCAGCATGATATACAGACAGGGCTAAGCAATCCCACAATCAACGGATCAAATCAAAGCTCTGCAGTCTTGCCACATCCAGTCGTGAATGATGGTGGACCATTAAACAACTAACAGGATGAGGAGGATCCAAGAATATCCCCATCCTCAATGATGGTGGAGCCCAGCACGTGAGTGCAAAAGACAAGGCTGAAGCGTTTGCAACCAACTTCAGCCAGAAGTGCCGAGTGGATGATCCATATCAGCCTACTCCCAAGGTCCCCACCATCAGAGAAGCCAATCTTCAGCCAATTTGATTCACTCCACATGATATCAAGAAATGGCTGAGTGCACTGGATACAGCAAAGGCTATGGGCCCTGACAACATCCCGGCTATCGAGCTGAAGACTTGTGCTCCAGAACTAGCCGCGCCTCTAGCCAAGCTGGTTCAATACAGCTACAACACTGGCATCTGTCCGACAATGTGGAAAACTGCCCAGATATGTCCAGTCCACAAAAATCAGGACAAATCCAACCCGGCCAATTGCCGCCCCATCAGTCTACTCTCAATCATCAGCAAAGTGATGGAAGGTGTCATCGATAATGCTATCAAGCGGCACTTACTCACCAATAACCTGCTCACTGATGCCCACTTTGGGTTCCACCAAGACCAATCGGCTCCCGATCACATTACAGCCTTGGTCCAAACATGGACAAAGGAGCTGAATTCCAGAGGTGAGGTGAGAGTGACTGCCCTTGACATCAAGGCAGCATTTGACTGAGTCTGGCATCTGGGAGCCCGAGTAAAACTGAAGTCAATGGGAATCAGGGAGAAAACATTCCATTGGCTGGAGTAATACCTAGCACAAAGGAAGATCGTTGTGGTGGTTGAAGGTCAATCATCACAGGCTCAGGACATCGCTGCAGGAGTTCCTCAGGGCAGTGTCCTAGGCCCAACTATCTTCAGCTGCTTCATCAATGACCTTCCCTCCAACATAAGGTCAGAAATGGGGATGTTCGCTGATGACTGCACAGTGTTCAGCGCCATTCACAACTCCACAAATAATGAAGCAGTCCATGCCCGCATGCAACAAGACCTGGACGACGTTCAGGCTTGGGCTGATAAGTGGCAGGTAACCTTCGTGCCACAGAAGTGACAGGCAATTACTATCTCCAACAAGCGAGAGTCTAACCACCTCCCCTTGACATTCAATGGCATTACCATCGCCGAATCCCCCACCATCAACATCCTGGGGGTCACCATTAACCAGAAAATTAACTGGACCAGCCACATAAATACTGTGGCAACAAGAGCAGGTCAGAGGCTAGGTATTCTGCGGCGAGTGTCTCACCTCCTGACTCCCCAAAGCCTTTCCACCATCTACAAGGCACAAGTAAGGAGTGTGATGGAATACTCTCCACTTGCCTGGATGAGTGAAGCTCCAACAACACTCAAGAAGCTCGACACCATCCAGGACAAAGCAGCCCGCTTGATTGGCACTCCATCCAGCACCTTAAACATTCACTCCCTCCACCACCGGCATACCGTGGCTGCAGTCTGTACCATCTATAAGATGCACTGCAGCAACTCACCAAGGCTTCTTCGGCAGCACCTCCCAAACCCGCGACCTCTTCCACCTAGAACGACAAGGGCAGCAGGCGCATGGGAACACCACCACCTCCAAGTTCCCCTCCAAGTCACACACCATCCTGACTTAGAAGTATATCGCCGATCCTTCATCGTCGCTGGGTCAAATTCCTGGAACTCCCTACCTAACAGTGCTGTGGGAGTACCTTCACCACACGGACTGCAGCGGTTCAAGAAGGCAGCTCACTACCACCTTCTCAAGGGCAACTAGGGATGGGCAATTAATGCTGGGCTTGCCTGCGACGCCCAGATCCCATAAACGAATAAAAAAAAAAGAAGCTTTTTTAACTGCTTTCTCAACCTGCCCTGCCACCTTCAATGATTTGTGCACTTATACACCCAGGATTGTACCCTTTAGTTTATATTTCTTCTCTTCATTCTTTCTACGAAAATGTATCACTTCGCACTTTTCTTCATTAAGTTTCATCTGCCACGTGTCCGCCCATTCCACCAGCCTGTCTATGTCCTCTTGAAGTCTATCACTATCCTCCTCACTTCCAAGTTTTGTGTCATCTGCAAATTTTCAAATTGTGCCCTGTACACCCACATCCAATTCATTAATATATAACAAGAATAGCAGTGGTCCTAGCACCGACCCCTGGGGAACACCACTGTATACCTTCCTCCAGTCTGAAAAACAACCGTTCACCACTACTCTCTGTTTCCTGCCACTTAGCCAATTTCATATCCATGCTGCCACTGTCCCTTTTATTCCATGGGCTTCAACTTTGCTGGCAAGCCTATTATGTGGCACTTTGTCGAAAGCCTTTTGGAAATCCATGTACACCACATCAACAGCATTACCCTCATCAACCTCTCTGCTACCTCATCAAAAACCTCGATCAAGTTGGTTTAACACGATTTGCCTTTAACAAATCCATGTTGGCTTTCCTTAATTATTCCACACTTGTCCAAGTGACTGTTAATTTTGTCCCTGATTATTGTTTCTAAAAGCTCCCCCACTACCGAGGTTAAACTGACTGGCCTGTAGTTGCTGGGTTTATCTCTACACCCTTTTTTGAACAACGATGTAACCTTTGCAATTCTCAAGTCCTCTGGCACTACCCCCATTTCTAAGGAGGATTGGAAGATTATGGCCAGTACCTCCGCGATTTCTTCCTTCACTTCCCTCAGCGTCCTAGGATGCATCCCATCCAGTCCTGGTGACTTATCTACTTTAAGTACAGCCAGCCTTGCACGTACCTCCTGTTTATCAATTTTTATCCAATCCAGTATCTCCTCTACCTTCTCCTTCACTATATCTATGGCAGTATCATCTTCCTTGTTGAAGACAGATGCAAAGTACTCATTTAGCACCTCAGCCATAACCTCTGCCTCCATGCGTAGGTCTCCTTTTTGCTCCCTAATCGGCCACCCCTCCTCTTACTACCCATTTACTATTTATATGCCTATAGAAGACTTTTGGATTACCTTTTATGTTAGCTGCCATTCTATTCTCATACCCTCTCTTTGCCCCTCTTATTTTCTTTTTCATTTCTCTTCTGAACTTTCTATATTTAGCCTGATTCTCAGATGTATTCTTGACCTGACATCTGTCATACTCGCTCTTTTTCTGCTTCATCTTACTCTCTATCTCTTTCGTTGCCATACCTTTCCCCCTAGTGGGAATGTACCTTGACTGTACCTGAACTATTTCCTCTTTAAAGGCAACCCATTGTTCCATTACAGTTTTGCCTGCCAATCTTTGATTCCAATTTACCTGGGCCAGGTCAGTTCTCATCCCACTAAAATTGGCCTTCCTCCAATTAAGTATTTTTACTCTAGATTGCTTCCTGCCCTTTTCCACAGTTAATCTAAACCTTATGATACTATGATCACTGTTCCCTAAATGTCCACCTACTGACACTTGCTCCACTTGACCCACCTCATTCCCCAGAACCAGATCCAGCAATGCCTCCTTCCTCATTGGGATGGAAACATACTGATCAAGAAAGTTCTCCTGAACACACTTCAGAAATTCTTCCCCCTCTCTGCCCTTTATATAACTATCCCAGTCTATATTAGGATAGTTGAAGTCCCCCATTATCACTGCTCTATAGTTCTTGCATCTCTCAGTAATTTCTCTGCAAATTTGCTCCTCCATATCTTTCCCAATATTTGGTGGCCAATCGAATACACCTAGTAGTGTAATGGCACCTCTATTATATCTTAACTCTAACCATTTAGATTCTGTTCTTGACCCCTCCAGGATAGCCTCTCTCTCCAGCACTGTAATATTCTCCTTAACCAATACTGCCACACCACATTATCTTTCCTTCCCTATCTTTCCTAAACACCTTGGCCCAGAAATTCGGGTCGGGGGCCTCCCGCGGGTGCAAGCCCCCGACCTGCACTTACCTAGCGCGCCAGCCGTTGAGCTGTGGGCCCCCGTGGAATTCCGATCCTGGGCCTGCTCCAGCTGCCGGCGCGCAGTGCTTGCGTATCCCAGGGGCGCAGTTAGTTCGATGCATCCCCTGGGATCACATGGGCCATGGAGAGCCAATCGGAGCAGGGAATGCTCCATTCATAAGTCTGAAAGGAAGTGCTGTCAAACTTAGAAATACTACGGGCCCCTTCTTCTTACAAAACATCACTAAATCTTCAAATAAATTTTAAAAAAACATCACATTTTTTAAATAAACTATAAATTACATGAAATAATTATTTTAAACCATAATTTAAATTTTTGAAAAAATAATTTTATTTTCTAACGGGGCTAAAAATAAACATACCTTGCTTTAAAGTATTAAAAAAAATAAACCTGTGGAAATTTTTTTTAAATTTTAATTAATTCACCACTTACCTTGTAAAAAGCAGGCCTTACGACTGTTTTTTACATGTCTAACTTCTGCAGACTTACCCTCCCGGGAAAACCTGTAAAAAAAAACGAAGTTTTATGCGCACACGCAGCCTCCCTCGTGCACGCGTTCGACCTCTGAACCCCTGCTTTCAGGGGAACGGAAGTGCCGGTTTCCCGCGCATGCGCAGTGCATGCAGGAAACTGGCACTTCCATTGGGCCTATGGGTGAGTACCCCGTACGTACTCACCCGTGGAGACCCGAATTTCTGGGCCCTTATATCCAGGAATATTTAATAACCAATCCTGCCCTTTTTGAGCCAGGTCTCCATCTTTGCCATAACATCTATTCCCATGTGGCTAGTTGCATCTGCAGCTCATCAACCTTGCTTACTATGCTTCGTGCGTTCATATACATACACTGTAAACCTACATCCTGTGTTCTCTCTTAGTCTGACCCCACCTAATACCTTACTATTTCTTACTTTAGTGCTATCCGTCTCTCCCAGTCCTTTGTGCCCTTTGTTTTTCCTTTCTAATGCTACATCCTGGTGCTCATCCCCCTGCCAACTTAGTTTAAACCCTCCCCAACAGCACTAGCAAACCTCCCCGCGAGGATATTGGTATCAGCTCTGTTGAGGTGCAACCCATCCGGCCTGTACAGGTCCCACCTCCCCCAGAACTGGTCCCAATGTCCCAGGAATCTGAAGTCCTCCCTCCTGCACCATCTCTCCAGCCATGCATTCATCTGCTCTATCCTCCTATTTCTATACTCACTCGCGCGTGGCACCGGGAGTAATCGGAGATTACGACATTTGAGGTCCTGCTTTTTAATCTCTTTCCTAGCTCCCTGAAATCTGCCTGGAGGACCTCATCCCTCTTTCTACCTATGTCGTTGGTACTGATATGGACCATGACCTCTGGCTGTTCACCCTCCCACCGCAGAATGTTCTGCAGCCACTCGATGACATCCTTGACCCTGGCACCGGGGAGGCAACATATCATCCTAGAGTCATGTCTGCGGCCGCAGAAATGCCTGTCTGCTCCCCTAACTATCGAATCCCCTGCCACTATTGCTTTCCCTATCTTCCTCCTCCCCCCTGTACAGCTGAGCCACCTGTGGTGCCATGGACTTGGCTCTGGCTGTACTCCCTAGAGGAACCATTGCCCTCACCAGTACTCAGAACAGAATACTGGTTGGAGAGCGAGATGCACTCTTGGACTCCTGCACTACCTGCCTGGTCCTCCTCTTCTGTCTGGCGGTTACCCATTCCCTCTCTGCCTGCGCACTCCTTAGCTGCTGGGTGACCATCTCCTGAAACGTGCTATCCACGTAGCTCTCAGCTTCACGGATGCACCGCAGTGACGCCAGCTACTGCTCAAGCTCCGAAACCCAGAGCTCGAGCTCCTCCAGCTGACGACACTTCCTGCACATGTGGTTGTCCAGGACGGGAAGTGTCTTGGAGTTCCCACATGGCACAGGATGTGCATGCCGCAGGACTGAGAAGCCCTGCCATGCCTTTATTTATTCGAATATTAACTAACTTTACAGAAACTTAAGACTAAGATGTATCTAATTCAAGTTATTAATATAATATATTATTAATAGTTACTAATTTAATGTAGTATTAACAGTTACTAATCTCCAAGCTCCTGCTTTATCCCTAACCAGCTATTTAACCCCGGCCCCTAACTTGAAGAGCCCCTCTCCGACCGTGCTCTTTAGCAGAACTTAGCAGAAATAAACTTAAAACTTAAAAAAAAACACTGACCAGCTAGTCACCAATCAGCTCCTTCCCTTGTGCTGACGTCACTTTAGGTTTTTTACCCTGATGTCACGCTTTCAAATTCTGCCTGCGTTGAGTTGCTCCGCTCTCACCGCGCTCTTTATCCCCACTCAGCTCTCGATCCGCTACCACTAAGGTCCGCTCCTTCTGGCGTAGGTGTGGTGGTGCGATGTTTGCAAGCATAGGGTGGATGATGACAGCCTTCTCGTGGCCCACCCTGTTACATGATCTTAGATCACAACTAATCTCGTCTCAAAGGACACTGAACTTGTCATTAAATCAACCTCCCGGTGACAGTAGCAAACCAAGCAAATCGAACAGTTCTCTCCAGGACCAAAGAAAAGTACATGCAGGCCCACCCATCCGAATATGCCAACTTATCATCGAAGGCATCTCTATTTCAAAAAGCGAATATCTTTATCAATGATCTGGATAAAGGCATAGAAAAATGTAGCACGATGCAATTGGGTAGGCGCAACTCCAAGCATGTGTATAACTTGCAGGGCTGTGTGTTCAGGTTTCCTGAGCAGGAGAAGGACCTGGGTGTTCTAGTGTGTGAGTCAGTGAAGGTCCATAGTCAGTGCCCGCAAGGCCATTGTAAAAATGAATCGGGTGTTAGAATGTATTGCCAGGACAACTAAATATAAAACAAAAAGTGCAGCCCTTTCTCGGTAATAGGCCTTAGTCAGACCACATCTAGGATACTGTGTCCAATTTTAGTCTCCTCTTATGGTGGGTGATATAGAGGCCCTGGAAAAGGTTCGGAGGAGGGCCACTAGATTTATACCTGGTTTAAAGACTCTTAGTTACCACATTCGGCTGAGAGAGGCTGGGCTTTTAACTTTAGAAAATGTAGATTTTGAGGAGAAGTCTTTAAATAATGAAAGGATTTGATTTGGTCCATGTGGATAGGCCATTTGAGCTAGATAGGTTGGGGAGGACCAAGGAACATAAGCATAGGACAAGGTTAGATGTCAGGAGGTACTTATTTACACAGAGAGCTGTCAACCTCTGGAACAATTGGCACATGCAGTGAGCGAAGATTTGCTGCAAACATTCTAAAGAGATCCTGAGAGTGGCCAACATATCCACAAACAGAAGGTAGGTGGGTTACTGGGGGATGTGTCACCCAATTTCCTCAAGCCTTTGGGAGTCAGAGAGAAATTTCCCACAGTTTTTTCCTAAATTGGCGTGAGGTGTTTTTCTCTTTTTTTTGGTTCTCCCAATGGATTGTGTGACAGATTGGGGTAATTTAAATAAAGGAAACTACGATGGTATGAGGCGCGAGTTGGGTAGGATTGATTGGGGAATGTCACTCAAAGGTTTGATGGTGGATAGGCAATGGCAAACATTCAAAGACCGCATGGATGAACTACAGAATTTGTTCATCCCAGTTTGGCATAAAAATAAAACAAAAAAGGTGACTCAACCGTGGCTAACAAGAGAAATTAGGGATAGCATAAGATCCAAGGAGAGGACATTTAAATTGGCCAGAAAAACCAGTAAACCTGAGGACTGGGAGCAGTTTAGGATTCAGCAAAGGAGGACAAAGGGATTAATTAAGAAGGGGAAAATTGAATATGAGAGTAAGCTTGCAGGGAACATAAAAACTGACTGTAAAAGCTTTTACAGATATGTGAAGAGAAAAAGATTGGTGAAGTCAAGCGTAGGTCCCTTGCAGTCAGAATCAAGGGAATTTATAATGGGGAACAAAGAAATGACAGACCAATTAAATACATATTTTGGTTCTGTCTTCACAAAGGAGGACACAAATAACCTCCCAGAGATGTCGGGGAACATAGGGTCTGACGAAAGGGAGGAACTGAAAGAAATCAGTATTTGTAGGGAAATGGTGTTAGGGAAATTGATGGGATTGAAGGCCGATAAATCCCCAGGGCCTGATAATCTACATCCTAGGGTACTTAAGGAAGTGGCCCTAGAAATAGTAGATGCATTGCTGATCATCTTCTAACATTCGATGGAATCTGGAACAGTACCCATGGATTGGAGGGTAGCTAATATTACCCCACTATTTAAAAAAGGTGGTAGAGAGAAAACGGGGAATTACAGACCAGTAAGCCTGACATCGGTAGTGGGGAAAATGCTAGAGTCCATTATAAAAGATGTAATAGCAGAGCACTTGGAAAACAGAGACAGGATCGGACAAAGTCAATATGCATTTACAAAAGGTAAATCGTGCTTGACTAATCTACTGGAAATTTTTGAGGATGTAACTGGTAAAATAGATAAGGGAGAACCAGTGGATGTGGTGTATTTGGACTTTCAAAAGGCTTTCGATAAGGTCCCGCATAAGAGATTAGCATGTAAAGTTAAGGCACATGGGATTGGGGGCAAGGTATTGACTTGGATAGAGAACTGGTTGGCAGACAGAAAGCAAAGAGTTGGAATAAATGGGTCTTTTTCCGAGTGGCGGGCAGTGACTAGTGGGGTACCACAGGGATCGGTCCTTGGACCCCAGCTATTCACAATATATATTAATGATCTAGACAAGGGAACTAGATGCAATATCTCCAAGTTTCCAGATGACACAAAGCTGGGTGGGCGTGTGTGCTGTGAAGATGATGCCGAGAAACTCCAGGATGATTTGGACAGGTTGGGTGATTGGGCAGAAGCATGGCAGATGCAATATAACGTAGATAAATGCGAGGTTATCCACTTTGGTGTCAAAGACAGGAAGGCAGATTATTATCTGAATGACAATAGATTGGGAGTAGGGGAAGTGCAATGAGACCTGGGTGTCCTTGTGCACCAGTCGCTGAAGGTAAGCATGCAGGTGCAGCAGGCGGTTAAGAAGGCAAATGGTATGTTGGCCTTCATAGCGAGAGGGTTTGAGTACAGGAACAAGGGTGTCTTGCTGCAGTTGTACAGGGCCTTGGTGAGGCCACATCTTAAGTATTGGGTGCAGTTTTGGTCGCCTTATCTGCGGAAGGATGTTCTTGCCATGGAAGAAGTTCAACGAAGATTCACCAGGCTGCTACCTGGGATGGCAGGAATGACGTATGAGGAGAGATTGGGTCGATTGGGCTTATACTCGCTGGAGTTTGGAAGAATGAGAGGGGATCTCATTGAAACTTATAAAATTCTGACAGGACTGGACAGACTAGATGCAGGAAGGATGTTCCCGATGGTCGGGGAGTCCAGAACCAGGGGTCACAGCCTAAGGATAAGGGGTAAGCCATTTAGGACAGAAATGAGGAGGAACTTCTTCACCCAGAGAGTGGTGAACCTGTGGAATTCTCTACCACAGAAGGCAGTAGAGGCCAATTCATTAAATATATTCAAGAAGGAGTTGGATATATTTCTTAAGGCTAAAGGGATCAAGGGATATGGGGAGAAAGCAGGGACAGGGTACTGAATTTGGATGATCAGCCATGATCGCATTGAATGGCGGAGCAGGCTCGAGGGGCCGAATGGCCTACTTCTGCTCCTATCTTCTATGTTTCTATGTTTCTAATGATGTGTAGAAGTTACACCATAATAGTATAGGGCAGGCTTGATGGACCAGCTGGCCTTTACATCATTTTATTTGAGCCATTTTATAGAAAGATAGACTTGCATTTATATAGCGCCTTTCACAACTGCAGGATGTCCCAAAGAGCTTTACAGCCAATACTTTTGAAGTGCAGTCACTGTTGTAATGTAGGAATGTGATAATAACCAGATCATCTATTTTATTGATGTTGGTTGAAGGATAAATATTGGCCAGGACACCAGGGAGAATTTCCCTGCTCTTATTTGAATTAGTGTTGTTGATCTTTTACATCTATCTTAGAGGGCAGATGGGGCCTTGATTTAACATCTGATCTGAAAGATGACGCTTCCGACAGTGCAGCACTCCCTCAGCACTGCACTGGAGTGTCAGCTGAGATTTTTGCGCTCAAGACCCTGGAGTGGGATTGAACCCACAACCTCTGACCCAGAAGTGAGAGAGTGCTACCAACTGAGCCATGGCTCACACACGGCTGATAGAGACCTTATTTATTTTTTATAAATTATTCTTATAAATTAGAGAAACTCATTTCTGCACAAATCAATTCAGACTTCACTAATAAAAGCATTTTAACACCAATTCCAACCATTCTGCCTGCAGTCATCCTATTTTATAATCTTAACCCTTTATACATTATGCCAAACTTTCTAGCTCTGTAACATATCTTAACTTTCAATTTTTGGTTCAACTCTATCAATGCAGATATTTCACAGATTCATGTGGCTCTTATTGTTGTGATGTAATTGCAGATCCATCCTTGCTTACTCTGACTGAGATCTCCTTTAAAGAGTGCGACGGAATGGGAAATTTTGGCATTTCTTCATGTCATGATTTTATGTCATTCAAAAAGACAGTTATTGTGAAGAAAGTAATTTCTATCTTTTAACTGCAACAAGCCAAGCCACTTTTGGTATGAACATATTAATGAAGCAGGGCCCAAAGGATAACAAAGCTTGTCATTTTACAGAAAATTGCAGAAACTTTAGAAGCTTCACAGAGAAGAAAGAAGCTGAAGGGGCCTATCTTTGTGTAGGTGGTACATTTATTGCCCCATTAAGTTTTGGTAGTATCCAGCATGCCAGTTCAATTCAACAGGGCTCAACACTCTGATGGCTGCTTCATGTGAATTGGGATTACACAACAGTTAACATCACCCATTTCCAATTTAAAAAGAAAGACTTGCCTTTCACGGCCACCGGATGTCCCAAAGTACTTTACAGCCAATGAAGTACTTTTTGAAGTGTAATCACTGTTGTAATGTAGGAAACACGGCAGCCAATTTGCGCACAGCAAGCTCCCACAAACAGCAATGAAATAAATGACCAAATAATCTATTTTAAGTGTTGGTTGAGGGATAAATATTGGCCCGACCACTGGAAGAGCTCCCTTGCTCTTCTTCAAATAGTATTGTGCGATCTTTTACATCCATTTGAGAGGGCAGGCGGGACCTTGGTTTAACATCTTATCTGAAAGACGGCACCTCCGACAGTGCAGCACTCCCTCAATACTGCACTGGAGTGTCAGCATGGATGTGGAGTGGGACTTGAACCCACAACCTTCTAAGGTTGATGAAATACATTTTGGAGGAAAAAAACAAGGAATGGGAATATATTCCTTTCATACCAGAATTTCAAACTAGGTGATTGTGCTACGACTGAGCCACAGCTGACACGATTACTACACTAAATTACAGAGCAGCATAATCATAGAATGAAACAGCACAGAATGAGGCCATTCAGCTTTGTGAAGGAGCTATCCCATTAGACCCACTCCCCTGCTCTTTCCCCATAGCCCTGCAAATTTTTCCCCTTCAAGTATTTATCCAATTCCCTTTTGAAAACTACTATTGAATCTGCTTCCACCATCCTTTCAGGTCACAATAACTCACTGCGTAAAAAAAATTCTCCTCATCTCACCTCTGGTTCTTTTGCCAAGAAGGAGCAATATATTTGAGTTCTTCCAATTTTATATATTTTAAAATTTTTGGAAAATGATTGTGGACACAACTGGGGTTTGTTTCCAATTATGTCTTTTTCCTCAAACCAGGCACTAGAGTTTATTGATTTTTTTTGTAATAAATACCTTCTATACCTGAATTGCTCTGTTGCACTGCCTGGTATGTTAGCTGAAATTGGTCTTCAGCAATAGGGAAAAACAGACAATAGTAAATTGTCACCCATTTTCACCCCGCTCGATTTTATTTTCCTTTGAAGTAAAATGGGCTGCGGATTCGTTATCACCGAATTTGTGCTACCACCGAAGACCAATTTCGTGCACATAGTGTCCTTCCCCAGGTACGAGTCTGAATTGCTGACTGTCTGAAGTCTGCAGTAATACATCTTTACACAAGATAAATAGGAACCAGATAGTTTTTGAATTTAAGGAATGCGCTATGTGATTGTCAATCATAATGAAGAAGGATTCTCCCATGGCTTAGGTGGTAAGGGTAGTTTGTAACTAAGTCATACAGACCAGGAACGTCCCATCTGCACTTAGTTAGCTGATCTCAGTAAGGCCACTTACCAGCTTCAGCACCCTGGGCTAATGTGGGCAAAATCAATGAGACGTCCTACTACGGCTCACTATCCAGTGACTGGGAAGTGCAGGTAAGTGGACATTGGGTGACACCAGGAAGGGGATCAGTTGTGAAGCTTCATAGTTGAATAGCTTGTCATCGGGTATGATAGCATAGTGGTTATATTACTGGACTAGTAACCCATCGGTCCTGGACAAATGACCCAAGAGACATGAGTTCATAATCCCACCACGGCAGCTGAAGAACTTAAATTCAATTAATTCAATAAATCTGGAATAAAAAAACTAGTGTCAGTAATGGTGACCATGAAACTATCGGATTGTTGTAAAAACCCATCTGGTTCACTAACGTCCTCTAGGGAAGGAAATTTGCCGTCCTTATCCGGTCTGGCCTATATATGACTCCAGACTCACAGCAATGTGGTTGACTCTTAACTGCCCTCTGCAGTTCAAGAAGGCGGCTCACCACCACCTTCTCCAGGTCAATTAGGGATGGGCAATAAATGCTGGCCTTGCCAGCGACGCCCACATCCCAGGAACGAATTTTTTAACAATCACTTACTGCCTAGACTCACACATGAAGAATGCTTGCTTGGCTGAGTTACCTGAGGGCTGCTATCATCCATGGACCATCCCTTCAGGACATGAGGAGAGGATACTGGAGAACAAAATGACAGCGAAGAATTAGCATTATCTGATTTCATCAAATGGTGCTGGATCTGTCTTACGATTAGCTTTCAATTTGTTAATGAAAAATTTGTCATGGCCAGTAGTGAGATATGATCCATCCAGGTGAAATCAGCAGGATAATTCAGGTCACTTGTGGGTTATTCTGTGGGCCTGGACCATGAGCACATTTCTTGTATCTTACCGCTCTTTGTGATTTAAAGGGGTGAATTGGTACTCGCAGTGGGGTAAGTTTCAGGAAATTTACCTGGGGAAATTGTGGACAAGGAGCCAGTGATTTCCTGTTTGGCAAATCATAGACTGTGGGTGTGCAAGCTCCTGGCCTCCACTCCCTAGGAGTGCTGCTTCCTGTTAGGAACGCTGGATGTCACTGTGCAATCTATTTATATCAAAGATGCAGCAATCTCCACCATTGTTTTCAGATCACATGTAGGGACATCATTCTTTACTGGCCCAACACTGTTATTTCACATACATGGAACGTAAAAACAAAATGTAATTCTGGTTAGTGAAAATAGCTGTCAGTCTCGTTTCGGGAATGCGACTTCAAAGAACCTGCCGTTAATAAAGATGAAAAGTGGCTATGATCCAGTCTCATACTGCAGACCCTGAATAGGCAGTCCGAAATCATGCATAATTTTTGCATTGATCAGAAAAGACTTCAATGCAGAGGGTAAAATTAAGTAACGTTTTGTAATACATTTATTTTAAAAGGGACCACATAATAAGTATATGTGAATAGTATTAAGCATAATTCACTGTGAAATTAAAAATCTGGAGTTAATTTCACTGAAGGTGAAAGTACTATAATGCTATAATGCCTGCAGGGTATGTGTGTAACTGCCCTTCAATACTTGTTACTGTGCTTTTACAATGAGTTACCCTTCATGTAGTCATCATTGCAAGTTTACTCATCATTTTTGGAAAAGCATAATTAAAAAAGTCTGCTCATTTTCAAAGTTGAAAAAGTTTGCTCATTGCTATTTGGATTGATGTTAATTGGTCACTAAAGACGGGTGTAGCCTCTCTGTACAGGTGTCCTTTTCAGGCAGGTTTGACTATAAAAACATTGTTATAAATCTGATCATCATAAAGAAACGACTCATGAAATAACACTGGACGGCCAGCTGGTGGCGCCGTCCCAGGAGTATAAATACTCGGGCGTGGGTCCAGCTTGCCCAGGGACATTTTGTAAGACAGGAACTAGTGAAGGACAACTAGACCTCCATGTTTTGAAACAAGTTGATTAAAGCCTTGCTTTATACTCGAACCAAGTGCGTAGTGAGTTTCATTACGTCAAACATCATGCAGGTATATTTTGTCAACTTGTTGACCATTGCATCAGTTGATTTAGTGCCATCTGACATTACTAAGGGAAAGAACTCTCCACTCTTCTTCTTGTTTGTGTTTTGGGTTTACATGACAATGCATTTCCTCAACACACATACTGCAGTAGGAAGAGTCTATATCCATTAAACTGAGGAAAACAAAGAGAGGGTGTGTTGTGGTTAAAAGGACTCAGCGGAGACTTTGGTACGGTACAACGATCGATTTATTCAAGTGCACAGGGAGAAATCTCTGTTCCACCGAGGGTCAAGAGGATTTCTAATTTTACAGCAAGAAGCGAGCTTCTTTTATGCTCGAAAGCCACAAAAATCAACATGCTGTGTCCATTTAGATATGTTATTATTTTGTTTTTCAACATTTTAACAGTTTTTAAGTCAAGCTTCCCAGCACACTCTACGTTTAATTACAATAGCAAAATACTGCGGATGCTGGAAATCTGAAATAACAACAGAAAATGCTGCAACTTAAGCCTAGCTTTTCCCTGTACTCATATTTCCAGCAGGCCAGGCAGCATCCATGGAGAGAGAAACCGAGTTAACGTTTCAGGTCTGGGACCCTTCATCAGAACTGGAAAAAGCTGGAGATGTAACAGATATTAAGCAGGTGCAGAAACGGGGGGGTTTAGGAGGGGAGGAAGGAATTGAAGGAACATACTGTGCTTATGTAAGAGGCAGGAAAGATAAAATGTTGCAAATGGGAATGGCAAAATCATACAGCATGAAAAATGAGGACAGGGGTTATAGTTTGAAATTGTTGAACTCAATGTTGAGTCCGGAAGGCTGTAAACTGCCTAATCAAAAGATGAGGTGCTGTTCCTCGAGCTTACGTTGAGCTTCATTGGAACAATGTAATAGGCCAAGGACAGAAAGATCAGAGTGGGAGTGAAGCGGAGAATTAAAGTGACAGGCGACCGGAAGCTCAGGGTCACCCTTACGGACTGAACGGAGGTGTTCCGCAAAGCGGTCGCCCAATCTGCATTTGGTCTCCCCAATGTAGAGGAGACCGCATCGTGAGCAGCGAATACAGTATATTAAATTGCAC
Organism: Somniosus microcephalus; assembly: GCF_052327205.1. Lineage (NCBI taxonomy): Eukaryota > Metazoa > Chordata > Chondrichthyes > Squaliformes > Somniosidae > Somniosus > Somniosus microcephalus. The sequence goes on along the minus strand of NC_140993.1, from coordinate 213,685,239 downwards.
AGTATATTAAACTGCGTTTAATTATGTTGGCCTGTGATACCCTAACAATCCCTCCTTTTGGCCCTGGGCCAGCACCTGGCCCAAGGCAGCCATACCCATAGTTCCTCCGCCTATGGAGTGTCCCAGGGATCCTGTGGGTTCCATAAGCTTCAGATTCTACTAACTCCAAGCCCCTAACAACTTTGCATTGGCTCTACTCGCCTCCGCTAGGTCTGAGTATAATGCCAGCAAATAGCAACTTAAGCCTAGCTTTTCCCTGTACTCATATGTAGCTTCACACCGGTTGTTCCCAATCTGTTCCCTTATTTCTCAATGGTTCTATTTTAGCCTTCCGTAGGGCTTTGGCCAATTCCTTATTCTTCTTCTTCCTCCGGAGTGTGCAGGTGAGACAAATCATGTATATCATCACCAACAGTTGTACCACCACCAAAACGTAGGAGACTATTCTGATCCAGGGGTGAATTTGTACATTAAGCCCCCAGTTCCACAAGTCCTCCCACCAAGTTGTGACTTGGATTTCCTCAACCTGATCCTTTGTATTCTCGCTCTTCTGACAGAGGGTATACTAGGTCTTGTAGGCATTGTCTAATCCTGCCTTGATTTCATCCAAGTGCTCAGGCAGTGGGGGCATCGGGTCGGTGAGCTGGTTAATGTACTGTTCGAGCTCATCGCGAATGTCCTCCTTGGCATCCAGGTTAACTACTTCTCATTGATGTATGTCCACCAGCTCTGCCCTACCCACCCGTGATGGCAACTGTGGTTGAAAGCACACGGTTTGGTTTCCCAGCTGGCATCGGGTATACCCGTGCCAGAAAAATGTCTAGGATGCGGTGACGCAGTATTGGCCTTTACCCACGTAGGCTACTCGAGTTGGTTCCATGTTGGCTGGCATGGCCTCCATGGTACAATTGGTTGTGGTATTAAATCTGCACTTCGCCTTCTCTGTCTCATAGATCGGGTGAGGGCACACAATTGTGGAGCCACCGATGCTACATCCTTCCAGTGTGGTCCCTACTATCTTTCCTCACACCTTTACTGCATATGGGAGTGTGCTCTGATGTTTAACACTATATCCTTCCCTGATCACCCCTATGTTCTCTACTCTATAAACCTCTCGAGGTGGGGTTGAGTCGGTGAGCACTTGTATAGCAAGTATCATCCCCAATAACATTCCTTCTTTTACAATACAGTCAGTATTAGTAGAATGCACACGCACTAATCCCCTGAGTTGGCAACCGGTTGTGTTGGACCCTGTTTTCTTTGTAAGTTTGATAAGCTGTTCGTTAGTGCCCTTCCCCCATCGAATTGTGCCATTTGTTTCATTACCCTGCCCAACAGGGTGGAGTATAATGCTCTGTTTTTTCCCGAGCACCAGGACAGTAACCCTACATCTGTAATGTTCAACACTACGGGTACCAACTCGTGTACATTATCATACAAAATCTTATCTTCCTTTACAAACACAAGTCCATTCTCCGGTCCCTCTGACCGGCTGAGCACACATTGTCACATTATCACATTCAGAATGTCCAATCCTGTTCTGGTTCCAATGACATGTACGCCACAGATCTGCACCTCCTGCTGTTGTGTGATGCTCGTACCCGAATGGACACTCAATACATATGAAGTTACTCCCGGCCACGGATACTACTTGTTGCCCGGTCCCTGTTTGATTAAAGGCGAGTTCCTCGTAGATGTCTATAACATCAAATCTGCCATGCATGGCGCTCATAAAATAAGTCATACTCATACTCCTTCAGCGCATCCTGATGATATCTGGAAAGTAAAAATGCATACGGGTATCCGGTTGTCACCGGGACCCAGTTATTTACTTGTCCTACTTCTGGCACCTTCCAAATCGCAGATCACCTGTTGGTCCGCAACTTCACACCGTAAACCATGCAACTGCTGACATAGTTCCCTCACAAACCTCTTCACCCGTTCTCGGGCTGGTCCTACATCCTCACTTCCTGTCACAACATCCCCTGGCAGTCTCATTGCTCGCCCAGTCATCAATTCGTAGGGTGTTAGTCCTACAGTCCTATTTGGTGTGTCCTTCAGCGCCATCAATATGCTTGGCAGTAAGTCTGCCCATCCTTTACCTGTCTCTGTTATGGCCTTGGCTACTGCTCTTTTTAGGGTCCGATTCATGCGTTCTACCATCCCCGAACTCTGGGAGTGGTAGGGTATGTGGAATTTCTGTTTTATCCCCATTAGTTGGCACACTGCATTTACAACTTGCCCTGTAAAATGTGTTCCCCTGTCTGATCTATATTTGTCCCCATTCCTTAACTTCCCCCTCTGGGGTATCTTTGCGTAATTTTACTATGTTAACTTCCTCTGGTCCTATGGCGGCCACTGCCACCGACACATGGGTGCCTCTAGCGCTGCTCGTCTTGCCGCTTCATCAGCATTTCTGTTGCCAACTTGTAGGGGATCGCTTCCTTTCTGATGAGCTTTCACCTTAATTACTGCTACTTGTTGTGGTGGGCTTGCAGCTTCCACTAACACCTTTATTGCTTTCTCATGCTGTACCGCTCCTCCACTTGAGGTGATGTACCCTGTCCTACTCCAGGCTGTTATATAGTCATGTACCACTCCAAAGGCATATCTACTGTCCGTATAGATATTAGCTGTCCTGTCCTCAGTCAGTTTCAGGGCTTCTGTGAGCGCTATCAATTCTGCTACTTGGGCTGACATTTCCCCTGGCAGTTTTCCTTGCAATATTATTTCTCCTTCTCCATTTACGATTGCCCATCCAGTATGTGGACTCATACCGTCTAGACCCATCGACAAACAACGTCATTTCTGCCTCCTCTAATTCCTCCTCCTTCAGCATATTGTAGAAGTCCGTTTCTAATTCTGTCACACAGTTGTGCTCCTCTCCTTCTGTTAACATACCTTCCACTGGGTTAACCCTACTGTCTTTCACTATCAAAATCGATTTATCCCTAGGTAACATGATGGCTTCCCATGCTGCTCGTCTGCTGTCTGAGACCGTTCTCAGTTTCCCAGTGTTTAGCAACTCTACTATGGTGTGTCTGGTGTGCAATATAATTTCTCCTGTCATCACTATTGGTTCACGGGTGATTCTTTGATGGAAAAGTATGCTACAGGTCTCATCCTATCCCCACGCCCCTGGGCTAGTACTGCACTATAATAGCCACACTCATTTATGTACAAACAGATGGAACGGCTTTCCCATACAAGGGAGTCCTAATGCCGGGGCCTGTACTAAAGCCCGTTATAACTCACTATAAGCCTTATCTTGCTCCTCTCCCCATTCTACCAGGGTGCCCGGTGGATGACCCCCCTTAACTAGTTTCTGGATAGTTTCTGCCTTTTCGGCAAATCCTTCTACAAAATTCCTGCAATAATTAAACAACCCCATAACCTGCCTTACCCCACTAACATCTATTGGTCTTGGCATTCCCTCAATAGCCCTTCTACGGTCTTCGGGCATGCTGCGCTGCCCTTGTGCGATGTTACACCCCAGATACTGCATCTGACTTTTTCCTACCTGGGTTTTCTTGGGACTTGCCTTCAGTCCTGCCTCATCTAAGGTCAGCACGGCTCGCACATGACCATTCTTGGTTTTGGAGGCTATGAGTAGGTCGTCCACATATTGGATGACTGTACTCCCGTCCTCCAACTGGACTCTTTCCAGTACTCGGTTATGCAATGTTCAGGTGACAATCCATTAAAAATGGTGGCAGGACTAGCTACTATGGGGTATTCTCTTGGTGTCACCTCATTCAAGGCGGTGTAATCTATCGTTAAACGGTATGAGCCGTCCAGCTTCCCTACGGCCACACAATTCGTGGTGGATTGGGTTTCTCTCACTACTCCTTGTTCTTCTAATTCTTTCACTATTCTAACCACCGCTTCCTGTGCTTCCCTTTTTATAGGGAATTGTTTACGCGGGGTGTGCGCTGGTCCAGGGACGTGGAGGAGTTCCATTACCACTTTCTCACAGTCCTGTTTATGTTTTGCCCATACCCCACTAACTTGTTGACACAAGATTCCCCAGGGTCCATGCTGTTCCCAAGGGTTTTCATTAATGGCCGTTAAGGCGGTCACTGCGCCTCCCTTTCTCGTTCTACGTTCAGGGGTTTGCAAGATGATCCTCCCCTCTTTTGGGTCTATAATGGTCCCTAATTCCCTTAATACGTCCATCCCTAGGATAGCACCTTCAGTATTCTTGAGCTTTAATGTTACTTCCCCCCCCACCCCAGTCACCAAAATAGTTTGTGAGGTGGTCAGGAGGTCTAAATCTGTAATTGAGACCGATGCCCCCGTATCTATTAACATCTGACTCTGGTGCCCCCCCCCCCCCCAGATTTGCTTCTATAATTGTGCGGGAGGTCTGGTTCTTTACTGGTTTCGATGGGGGCCACCGCTACCTATTTCTGAGTCATCTCGACCACCAGTTCCCAGACCAGTTGTTCAGTTAGTCCAGAGTTGGCCCCTTTTGCCAAGGTCCCTGTCCTTCCTTTCCTCCACTAAGTTATTCCAGTCAATGTCTTCGTCATTGTCACTACTGTCGTATGGTGGCGACAAGGCCGCTACCTTTTCTGTCCTTTCTTGGGTTTTGTGGAGCCGATTTTTTTACTCGGCTACATAGTCGTAAATACAAATTGGTGAGTATTACTACGGCTTTCCCTTCCTTGTCTTTCTTTTGTACTACCCACCATGCTTTCTGGGCTTCCGGGGATTCGTCCGGGTCCCAGCCATCTTTTCTCATTTTCTCAATTTGTTTCTTATTCTTATCTGCCCGATAACCCGTTATAGAGCCCTCGGGGCCCCAGTCCCCGTCTGACTTTTCTGTCTGAGGCATGGCTTCTCTAAATTCTCGATTACATTTCCGGGCCTGCGCAACGCCTAACTGGCGCGCGGCATCTGGAACCCGCCTGGTTTAACTCTAACCAGCGTCTGCAACCCGCCTGGTTTAACTCTAACCAGCGTCTGCAACCCGCCTGGTTCTACTCTGACCAGCGTCTGCAACCCGCCTGGTTCTACTCTGACCAGCGTCTGCAACCCGCCTGGTTCTACTCTGACCAGCGTCTGCAACCCGCCTGGTTCTACTCTGACCAGCGTCTGCAACCCGCCTGGTTCTACTCTGACCAGCGTCTGCAACCCGCCTGGTTCTACTCTGACCAGCGTCTGCAACCCGCCTGGTTCTACTCTGACCAGCGTCTGCAACCCGCCTGGTTCTACTCTGACCAGCGTCTGCAACCCGCCTGGTTCTACTCTGACCAGCGTCTGTAACCCTCCTGGTTCTATGCTGACCAGAGTCTGCAACCCTCCTGGTTCTACTCTGACTAGTGCCTGCAACCCGCCTGGTTTAACTCTGACCAGCATCTGCAACCCGCCTGGTTATACTCTGACTAGTGTCTGCAACCCGCCTAGTTCTACTCTGACTAGTGTCTGCAACCCACCTGGTTCTACTCTGACTAGTGTCTGCAACCCACCTGGTTCTACTCTGACTAGTGTCTGCAACCCGCCTGGATTAACTCTGACCAGCATCTGCAACCCGCCTGGTTATACTCTGACTAGTGTCTGCAACCCTCCTGGTCCTACTCTGACTAGCGTCTGCAACCCTCCTGGTTCTACTCTGACTAGCGTCTGCAACCCACCTGGATTAACTCTGACCAGTATCTGCAACCTGCCTGGTTCTACACTGACTAGTGTCTGCAACCCTCCTGGTTCTACTCTGACTTGTTACATATCTAACTTTTGCCAGTTCCAAAGCACTCCTGGCCGGCCTCCCGTCTTCCACCCTCCATAAACTTGAGATCATCCAAAACATGGCTGCCCGTGTCCTAACTTGCACCAAGTCCCGTTCAGCCATCACCCCTCTGCTCGCTGACCTACATTGGCTCCCGGTTAAGCAGTGCCTCGATTTCAGCCTCGTTTTCAAATCCCTCCATGGCCTCGCCGCTCCCTATCTCTGTAACCCCCTTCCAGCCCCACAAACCCCTGCGATATCATCGCTCTTCTAATTCTGGCCTCTTGAGCATCCCCGATTTTAATTGCTCCACCATCGGTGGCTGTGCCTTCAGCTGTCAAGGCCCTAAGTTCTGGAATTCCCTCCCTAAACCTCTCCACCTCACTACCTCACTTTCCTCCTTTAAGACACTCCTTAAAACCTACCTCCATCTGCCCTAATATCTCCTTATATGTTTCAAGGAGATCCCTTATCATTCTTCTAAACTCCAGAGAACATCGGTCCATCAGTCGTCGGGAAAATGCTGGAATCCACTATTAAGGAACAGGAACCTTAGAAAATCATAACATGATCAGGCAGAGTCAACATGGTTTTATGAAAGGGAAATCGTGTTTGACAAATTTATTCGAGTTTTTTGAGGATGTAACCAGCAGGGTAGATAAAGGGGAACCAGTGGATGTGGTATATTTGGATTTCCGAAAGGCATTTGATAAGGTGCCACATAAAAGGTAAGATAAGAGCTCAGGGGGTTGGGAGTAATATATTGGAATGGATAGAGGATTGGTTAACGGACAAAAAACAGTGAATAGGAATAAATGGGTCATTTTCTGGTTGGCAGGCTGTAACTAGTGGGGTGTCACAAGGATCAGTGCTTGGGGCCTCAGCTATTTACAATCTATATTAATGACTTAGATGAATGGACTGAGTGTAATGTATCCAGGTTTGCTGATGATACAAAGCTAGGTGGGAAAGTAAGCTGTGAGGAGGACACAATGAGCCTGCAGAGGGATATAGACAGGTTAAGTGAGTGGGCAATAAGGGGGCAGATGGAGTATAATGTGGGGAAATGTGAGGTTATTCAATTTGGTAGGAAGAATAGAAAAACAGAATCTTTTTTAAATGATGAGAAACTTTCAAATGTTGGTGTTCGGAGAGATTTAGGTGTCGTCATACAGGAAACACAGAAAGTTAGCATGCAGGTACAGCAAGCAATTAGGAAGGCAAATGGCATGTTGGCCTTTATTGCAAGGGGGTTGGAGTACAAGAATAAGGAAGTGTTACTACAATTGTACAGGGCTTTCATGAGACCACACCTGGAGTACTGTGCACAGTTTTGATCTCCATATCTGAGGAAGGACATACTTGCCTTAGAGGTGGTGCAACGAAGGTTCACTCGATTGATCCCTGGGATAGAGGATTGTCCTATGAGAAGAGATTGACCAGATTGGGCCTATACTCTCTCAAGTTTAGAAGAATGAGAGGTGATTTCATTGAAACTTCTAAGATTCTGAGTGGGATTGACCGGGTAGATGCTAAGAGCCTGTTTCACCTGCTGGAGAGTCTCGAACTAGGGGGCACAGTCTCAGGATAAGGGGTAGGCCATTTAAGACTGAGATGAGGAGGAATTTCTTCACTCAGAGGGTTGTGAATCTTTGGAGTACTCTATACCAAATGTGAACTGTTGAGCATTTTGAAGGGTGAGAGAGATAGATTTTTGGGGCTGAATTTTCCGGGGTGAATAGTAATTCCTAGACCAGGGATACAGTAATTCCTAGACCAGGTGTACAGTAATTCCTAGACTGAGTGTACAGTGATTCCTAGACCAAGTAAACAGTAATTCCTGGACTGGGGTGCAGTGATTCCTAGACCGGCAGTACAGTGACTACTAGACCAGGTGTACAGTGATTCCTAGACCAGGTGTACAGTAATTCCTAGACCGGGTGTACAGTGATTCCTAGACCGGGTGTACAGTAATTCCTAGACCGGGTGTACAGTGATTCCTAGACCGGGTGTACAGTGATTCCTAGACCGGGTGTACAGTAATTCCTGGACTGGGGGTACAGTGATTCCTAGACCGGGTGTACAGTGATTCCTAGACCGGGTGTACAGTGATTCCTAGACCGGGTGTACAGTAATTCCTGGACTGGGGGTACAGTGATTCCTAGACCGGGTGTACAGTGATTCCTAGACCGGGTGTACAGTGATTCCTAGACCGGGTGTACAGTGATTCCTAGACCGGGTGTACAGTAATTCCTGGACTGGGGGTACAGTGATTCCTAGACCGGGTGTACAGTGATTCCTAGACCGGGTGTACAGTGATTCCTAGACCAGGGGTACAGTGATTCCTAGACCAGGTGTACAGTAATTCCTAGACCGGGTGTACAGTGATTCCTAGACCGGGTGTACAGTAATTCCTGGACTGGGGGTACAGTGATTCCTAGACCGGGTGTACAGTGATTCCTAGACCGGGTGTACAGCGATTCCTAGACCGGGGGTACAGTCATTCCTGGACCAGGGGTACAGTGATTCCTAGACCAGGTGTATAGTGATTCCTACACCGGGTGTAGTGGGCACAGAGTGAACAACTTGGGAGTTTGGTAAGTGTGGGAGGTTTAAGCGCTAATCCATTTTAAAATCTAGTGTTAATTGCTAGTGTATTGTTTTCTATGTGGGTTCAATGACGACACATTGATGAAAGAGTATGGCCTAGAAATTCAGTATAGCCACTTTTGGGGCGGTAAAGTCGGGCGGGCGCTAAAGTTAGCGCCCGCCGGAAAGTGGAGGCCACTTCGCCGAAATTCAGTAGCTTTGGCCAAGGAGTTTGGGCGAGTGCTGAAACTGGCGTTGCACTCCTATCTTTAGGCACTAAGCCGGCGGTGCGGACTGATAACGCCGAGGCCGGGCGCAGCGCAGGTGCGGTCATGTTTTGATTGACAGCAGACACCCTGACGCCGGCCAGCTCTTAAAGGGAGAAGGGTCGACTTTGTCTGCAGCCACGCCCTGGATAGTGGACCCCTGCAGCTAGGCCTGAACACTGCTGGTGGACCCAAATAGCGCCTGAAGCCATGCAGAAGGCCCGTGAACGAGCACAGCGCTTCTCAGAGCATGCTTTGAGGGTGCTGCTTAGGGGGTTGGAAAAGAACAGAGAGCTCTTGTGCCCGGACAGTGGCAAGAAGGCTCCCAGGAGGCAGTACAGGAGAGCCTGGAGGGAAATCGCCCAGAGGGTGTCAGCCAACAGCGATGTCCCCAGGACTGGTGACCAATGCCGCAAGAAGTACAACGACCTCAGTCGGTTGGTCAGGGTGAGTACCCTTTCCAGTGTCCTCCTCATCCTTGCATGTGCACCTCACATTATGGGCAAAGGGACCTCAAAGGCCTAATGGCCAGCCCTCCTCCCGCAGCTATGGCACTGGCATGATCATCAATAGCACTCTCTGCACTTAACACACTGGCCAAGCTATTTGACCATGGGAGGCAGTGCACACAACAACAGGGCACCACACTGTACTTAGAGGCCGTCCTTTCTCTTGCAGGCCAAGCTGGCGCGGAATTTGAAGAGCCAGACTGTCACCGGGGGAGGCCGTGCCCAGTTCCAGGAGCTCAGTCAGCTGGAGGAGAGCGTGGCTCGACTCATGCGTGGCCGGGTGACTGGCCCCGTTGCTATTGGAGATGCCGACCCTGTGCTGGGACCCAATGGTAGGGACATGACCGTTTGGACCTCTCTGGTTCCCCTTGCGCTTCAGATCTACATCCTTTGCCACTGTCCCACCAATGCGCATAATGGCACCACTCATGCCTCCCTCGCTGACGCCCTGTCCTCACTCTAAAGCTACTCTTGTGCCTTCCTGCTTTCAGCTGGTGAGGAGGAGGTCCCTGAAGCTGAGAGTGCCAGTCCCTCGGAAGAGGAGGGCGACGAGGACCAAGAGGAAGGCGGCACATCGGGGGAACCCTCATCCGCGCCAGGGGATGGCAATGGAGGGAACACGTCTTGCCTGGAGGAGAGCCAGGGGGAAGTGTTGCAGGGGGGTGTAGCTCCTGGGCCCAGTGGCGTCCAGGCACGCGGGAAGGGTCGGGCAGCACGGCTGCCTTCTCCCCAGAGGGGGGAAGTGTTGCAGGGGAGGGCAGTTGCTGGGCCCAGTGGCGTCCAGGCACGCGGGAAGGGTCGGGCAGCTCGGCGGCCTTCTCCCCAGAGGGAGAGTCCGCCCTCCAGTCCGGAGACGGTCCTCGCGCAGGAGGTGCGCCTCCTTGATGAAATGTCCGCGGCCTCGGAGCGGCGCCACAACGAGTTCATGGGGGTTGTGGGACAGTTGCCTCAGGCCATTGAGTCCCTGGCTCATAGTGTGGCCAATTTCAGGGACTCACAGGCCAGGGGTGTCGAGCAACTCGCGGCAGCACAGGCCAGGGGTGTCGACCAACTCGCGGCAGCACAGGACGCGAGTCGCGAGTTTTGAGTGGTGCCGTCCAGACACTGGCTGATCTGATGCGGGCACAGACCAGGGCAGTTCGCGCACTCACTTCTGCCACACTCGCTGTGTCACGGAAGCATCGCCAGGGCACCCGCCGCCCTGCTGCAGCACAGCGGTCTGGCCTTCACCAGATTGCTGCGCTTGCTGCAGTGCCAGCCCGGCCGAGTGCCAGTGTCTCTGGCGACAAGCGAGCGCCTGGCATCAGCCAGCTTGCCCCCATTGCTGCAGCCGCCACTGCCACTCCCCCAGCCAAGGTGTGACGAGCTGTTGGAGAGACTGATGCTGGCCAGCCACAGCTGCAGTAGTCAGCAGCCGGCCCCTCCAGGGCCGGACCTCACCTAGGCCGACCCCCAAGGGCATCTGCCGTCACGCATTGTGCCCCTCAGGAGCCTTCCCCCAGCCTTGCAACACCCACAGGGCCCAGGTTGAGGCGGAGCAACAGGTTGGGCAGGGGCCGGAGAAGCCTGCACAAGGTCTCGCCCTCTCGGCACACCAAGTAGAGTGTGTTGCCAACTGTTTTTTTTATATGGGGGTGTTTGTGTTCTGGAGGGTGGGGGCTTATTTTGGTAAGGCCGAGGATGAAGGCCAATTGGATGGACGATTTTTGTTATTCCTCCCCAGGTTGTGGGAGTGAGATATGTTTTTGACTGTCTTTTGGGGGTCTTGTCTGTTTTTCTGTTTCATGTGGGAAGGGCCCTGAGTTTGTTAAATAAAGCTTTTTATTTATTCAGCTTGTCCAGGTGTCATGTTTCAAGTGGTTGTTGCGTTAACCGGCTGAGGGCTTGCGGAGCGGCTGCATTCAGGTGCGTTCATTGCCACAAGCCATTCCCTGACAGGGGGCCTAGAAGTGTCGTTCAATAAGCCGCCGGCGGACGGCCCTTGGACCTTGTGGCTCCCTCCTGGGCTGGTACTCCTCCTCCTCCTCCTCCTCCTCATGGTCCTCCTGCTCGTCCTCCTGAGGTGGTGGTCCAACGCGAGGTGGCAGTGCCTGAGTCCTGCGGATAGCCAGGTTGTGCAGCATGCAGCAAACGACGACGAACTGGGAGACTCTATCCGGCGAATACTGTAGAGATCCGCCGGAACGATCCAGGCAGCGGAACCGTTGCTTGAGGACGCCAATCGTTTGCTCTATGATGTTCCTTGTGGCTTGATGGCTTTCGTTGTATGCCTCCTCCGCAGGGGTCCTGGGCGCGCGGAGCGGGGTCATGAGCCATGTACACAAAGGGTAGCCCTTGTCCCCAATAAGCCATCCCCTTGGTGGAGGCTGTGCCTCGAACATGTCAGCCACAGTAGTCTGGCGCAGGATAAATGCATCGTGGCTGCTTCCTGGAAAGCGGGCATTGACAGCTAGGATGCGCTGCCTGTGGTCACACACCAGCTGTACATTGAGGGAATGGTAGCCCTTCCAGTTGCGGTAATCCTCGGCATTGTCGATAGGTGCCCGCATAGCCACATGCGTGCAGTCAATGGCGCCCTGCACCATGGGGAAGTCGGCGATCCTGGCAAATCCGACTGCACGCTGCTCCTGCCTCTCTAGGGTCATGGGGAAGGAGATGAATTGGTGTCTGCTTGCGAAAAGGGCATCGGTGACCTGCCGGATGCAGCGATGCACGGCGAACTGGGAGATGTTAGCTATGTCCCCAGCAGCGGCTTGGAAGGAGCCGCTTGCATAAAAGTTCAGAGCCACCGTGACCTTCACTTCCACCAACAGAGACGTCCTGCACATCAGCTGTGGACGCAGATCTCTGTGAAGCAGCTGGCAGATCTCTGCAACCACCTCCCTTCTGAAGCGCAGCCTCTTAACACAATGCGCGGCAGTCATGGTGAGATAGGACACCTGCTGCCGGTATTCCCTGAGTGGGTAAGGCCTACGTTGCCGACGCCAGATGGCCCCTCTGCGTCTAGGCATGGCTGGCCCTCTCACACAGCGTCTGCGAGCCCTTCGCACATAATGCTGAAACTGAGGGTTGGAACCCCATGCAGCCCCCATAATAAACTTGCAAACAGTGAAATCACAATGAGTCAAATTTCAAAGCTCTGGCCAGAAGCCAAAAATACCTCTCCTATGTTGTCCCAAATCAGTAAGGTCTGTTCCTTGGTCTCTGTCCAGAAATCCAAAGCACTAAAGTCATTGCAGCAAAATGGCTGGCCTTTATAGTTCAGTGTAAGTGCCCTTTAATTAGCGCTCCCCGAGGCCCGCAGGGCCTCTGCTGCGTTCCACTTCACAGTTCTTAACAGCGCCACGCCCACATTGGGCGGGCGCCACTGAATTTCCGGTTTGGGGCGCACAAACAGCGTTGCACGACGAAATTACATCATAAGCTGCGCGCGCAGCTGAGCGGGCGCAAACACTTTGCGCCGGCGCTAAATGTCAACTGAAGTTGGGTGTAGGCGCAGACCGGCCTGCGCCCGGGCGCTAAGTGCCTAGCGCTGGAAATCTACCCCTCTTATGGCGTTAACGGCTGGCGAGCGCAACTGAATTTCTAGGCCTATGTCTTTTAATCTAAAGTGTCTTCAAGCATGTTAACAGTTTTACAGGAGACACCATCTTAGAGATCCATCTAAAACGAAACTAAAACTAAACTGTCTCTCTCACATGCCCTCTGCTGGTAAGGCATAAATAATCAAACAGGCAAATATGCTGGTAAGGCATAATAATCAAACAGGCAAATACCATCACTATTTGCTGATATCATTACATCTCCCTTTCTTAAAACAAAAATATTTTACTTTTATCTAACATCATGTTTTCTTTGTATTACTCTGCATTTTAACTGTAACACTTAATGAACTTACATTATCATTATCATTATCAAGGTGTTTTAACCTTGTTTTGTGTGTTCACATGAAATATGTAAATACACTAGAACTTGAAAAGAGAATAAGATAACATTACTTCCTTCTATAACAAGAGTCCTTAAACTTGCTCAATGAGTCTCCCAGGAGGCTTCACGTGTCTTGAGGATTTTCTGATTGATTGTCCTTGAATCTGAGTTGTTGCCTCAGATGATGATTTCTCAGCTGTGTGATCAGGTTGTTCAACAGTATCAGTCTTTTGACCTGCTGTGTGATCAGGTTGTTCAACAGTATCAGTCTTTTGACCTGCTGTGGCTGGTCCCATGAGAAGATCCCAACGATTTCTTTGCAGAACAGCACCCTCATCTGTCTGAATGGTGTATGATTTTGGTTGGACTTCACTCAGGACAGTTCCCTTCTGAGTCCATATGTTTGTTTTGTCGTTGAACCTTACTTGGTCACCAGTGTGGAGTTCAGGTAGGTTTTGTGTTCCTCTGTCATAGTAGTACTTTTGCTTTTCTTTCTGCTCTTTGAACTTCCTCACTTTCTCCCCCTCTTTTGTTTTCAGGAGGTTCTCCGGGATGGGTAGGTTTGACCTTAGCAGACGTCCCATAAGGAGTTGGGCTGGTGACATACCACACTCAAGCGGCGTTGTGCGGTATACAAGCATGCTCTGGTAGAAGTCAGTTCCACTGCCTTTTGCCTTGTACATCAGTCTTTTCATTGTCTGGACCGATTTTTCCACTAGTCCATTGGACTGTGGAAAGTGAGACTTGACGTTGTGTGGACAAAGTCCCACTCTTTGGCAAAGTGTCGGAAACTTGCATTGTAAAACTGGGGTCCGTTGTCTGTGAAGACCTCGCTTGCCACGCCATGTCTGGAGAATATGGCTTTCCTACATGTTATCACAGCATCTGCAGTGGTGGTGTACAGTCTACAAACCTCTGGATACAGGGAGTAATAGTCTGTGACTACAAGATAGTCCTTCCCTTGACATACGAATAGGTCAGCGCCTACCTTCTGGTAAGGTCTGTCTGGCGCTGGGTGTGGCTTTAGTGGTTCTACCGGATTGCTTGCTCGATATTTCAGGCATATTGTGCAGTTTGACACCTCATTTGTCACATCTTGGTTGATTCGTGGCCAGTACATCACCTCTCGTGCTCTTTTCTTACACTTTTCGATTCCCAGATGTCCTCCATGGATCCTTTTTAGCATCTCTTTTCTCAGACTCTTTGGGATAACTATTTTACTTCCTTTGTAGATGATGTCTTCGACCACTGATAGTTCCGCCCTGCAGTTCCAGTACTCTGCCATGTCAGGTGAGCAGTCTTGCTTCATGTTGGGCCATCCATCCAAGATGCTTTTCCTCAGTCGTCTCATTGTTTCATCTTTGTTTGTCTCAGTCTTTATGAGCTCCATTTTTGCATCTGCTATGGGCAGTGCACTTGTGATCATGTCCACATAGGCGTTCACTTTTTCATCCATTTTGGTGTTTGCGGGCTCTCTTGGGTCTACAGCTCTGGACAAAGTGTCTGCTGTATACATCAGCTTACCCGGGGTATACACAACATTCAGTGTATAGCGTTGCAGCCTGATCATCATTCTTTGTATTCTAAGCGGACAGCTATTTAGTGGCTTTTGGAACAATGCAATCAAGGGCTTATGGTCAGTCTCTACACTGATTGCTTGTCCTGACACAAACTGGTGAAATCTTTCACAGGCGTATGTGATGCTGAGCAGCTCCTTTTCTATTTGAGCATATCGCGTCTCCGCGTCTGTCATTGAGCACGATGCATATGCAATAGGTTGCCAGTAGTCATATTTTTGCAGAAGAACGGCACCGAGCCCACTCTGTGATGCATCTGATGATATCTTGATGGGTCTCGCTGGGTCATAAAACCTCAGAACTGGTTCCTCTATGAGCAGTTTCTTTAGATCGCTCCATGACTTATCATGCTCATGATTCCATTCCCATTCTATGTTCTTTTCAGTTAGTCGTCTCAGTGGCGCCATCTTTTCTGAGAAGTTGGATATGAATTTACCCATGTAGTTGATCATTCCATTAAACATCTGCATGTCCTTTTTGCATTGTGGCTTTGGCATATTCTCAATGGCGGACACCTTTCTGGGATCTGGTCTGATGCCCTCACTGCTAAGGATATCTCCCACGAATGTCAGTTCTGTCACCCCGAGCTGGCATTTCTCTCTATTCAGCCTCAGGTTTGTTTTCCTTGTTGCTTCCAGCACTTTTTTCAGTCTCTCGTCATGCTCAGTTCTCGTGGTTCCCCATACTATGATGTCATCCATTGATGTATCAACTCCCTCCAGGTGCTCATAGATCATATGGATAGTTTTGTGATACACTTCAGGAGCTGAGGCAATGCCAAATGGTAACCTTAGGAATCTGTATCTGCCAAATGGACTGTTGAACGTGCACAGTCTTGAACTTGCCTCGTCCAGTTTCATCTGCCAAAATCCTGATGATGCATCTAACTTGCTGAAATACTTTGCATTTGCAAACATTTCCTCACATGTAGGAAGCTTGAAGTGCTCTCTCTTTATTGCTCTGTTTAGATCTCTTGGATCCAGGCAAATTCTGAGCTTTCCATTCTTTTTGTCCACAACGACGAGGGAACTCACCCACTCAGTTGGCTCATCTATCTTCTGAATCACGTTCAGGCTTTCCATCCTGTCCAACTCTGCCTTCAGTTGCTTTTGAAGAGCAAACGGAACTTTTCTGCATGGATGTATGACCGGTGTCATACTTTTATCTACTCTGATCGTGTGTTCTCCTGGAAGGCAGCCTAGACCCTGAAATAGGTCGTTGTACTCTTTCATGAGTTCATCATAGACTGTCTCTCCTTCGCTTTCCACAACGAGGACTCTCTTTACCAGGTTCAGTCTCTCACAGGCTATTAAGCCTAGTATGGCCTGCACATCCTTTGGCACCACGATTAATGCTAGCGTGTGCTCTCTGTCCTTGTGTGTCACTTTGACAATGCATCTTCCTTTCACTGGTATATCAGTACCTGAGTATCCTGTCACTTTCACTTTTATTCCATGTATCTTTGGTCTGGGTCTAATTTTCTTAAAATCAGTCTCTGATATCACATTAACTTGTGCTCCAGTATCCAATTTAAATGGAATGTGTATGTCATTCACTTTTAGTGTCAACATCCAGTCTCTTTTTTCTTTTTTGTTTTCAGACACGACATCCACATAAAACTCCTCTGTCTCGCTTTCATCTACTGCATGGACCTTGCTTTGTTGCGCTTGGTTCTTACAGCAACGGGCATAATGGTTGTTTTTGTTGCAACTACTGCATGTTTTACCATATGCTGGACACTTTTTTGGTGTATGCTGTGTACCGCATCGACTACATGACTTTCGATTGCCCCTTTCATTTTTGTTCGCAGGCCATGCCTCTTTTTTCACATTGGCGCTCTTTTTGTTAAAAGGTTTGTATCCGTTCTTTCTCACTGCATCCACGTTGCAGCTACTGTCACTGAACAGCTCTTTTGCCTGCGACTTCACAGTCTCTGTAGCACTACACAGTGCTATGGCTTTTCCCAGGTCTAGATTTTGCTCTCTTAGCAGTCTTTCCCTTAGACCATTATCTGGAATACCACACACCAGTCTGTCTTTTATCAGCGAGTCTGTCAGTCCCCCAAATTCACATGTTTTGCTTCTGTTTCTCAGTTCAGTCACATACTGATCAATAGTCTCTCCCGTTTTCTGTACACATGTGAAAAATCTGTGCCTCTCAAACGTCACGTTATGTTTAGGTATGCAGTAGGCCTCAAACTGTTCCATTATTTTATCCAGCTTCATTTTGTCTCCCTCAGCAACGAATGTGAAGTTATTATACACCTCCAGCGCTTCATCACCCACGACATGTGAGAACACTGACGCTTTCATTTTATCACTTTTCTCGTCAGCTCCGATTGCCGCTAAATACAACTCCAAACGTTGTTTGAACCTCCTCCAACTTTCAGCCACATTACCTGTCAACTGAAGCATCGCCGGTGGCTGTAATCCTACCATTTTTCACTTCGTTAGCTATTCTCCAAAGGCAAGTAACGATGTTCTCTTTTGGCTTGCTAATATGTGAAGAGCTGATTTCGCTGGGTAGCTTACTTGCCACGACTCTGTTCACTGTCTCGTCGAGTTGCTAACTTCAGATTTTTCCTCTTCATCTCTTTCAATCCTCTTCTGACACCATGTCTTGCTTTCTATGTGGGTTCAATGACGACACATTGATGAAAGAGTATGGGCTAGATTTTCAGTATAGACAGTTTTGGGGCGCTAACCTTAGCGCCCACCCGAAGTTAGCGCCCGCCCCAAAGTAGCGCCCCGTTGCCGGAAATTCAGTGGCTTCACCCTAAGAGGTTGGTGGAGCGCTAAAAGAGGCGTTCCACTACTATCTTTAGGCGCTAAGCCGGCGGTGCAGAGCGCAACACCCGAGCTCGGGCGCAGCGCACGGCAGACACTCTGGTGCCAGTGAGCTCTTAAAGGGGAAGGGTGCATGTGTTTTTTTCAAAGGCAGAGTCTGGGGGGGAAAACAGCAGGAGGAGGAGGAGGAGGAGGAGGAGGAGGAGGAGGTGGTGGCCGGAAACATAAATAGACTGGATCCTTCCACACAACACATGCAGACTGCCGTTTATAGTGCAGGAGGAGTGCCCTTTAATTTGCGCTCCCCAGGGTGTGTTGCGTTCCATTTTACAAACGCTCTGGACGCCAGCCGCACAATGGGGTGGTCCGACTGAAGTTTGGATTCGGGGCGGCCAAAGGGCGTTGCACGAGGATGTGACGTCATTTTCTGCGCGCGCATCCGGGCGGCCGCTAAACTTTGCGCCGGCGCTAACGGGCAACTTAATTTGGGGCAGGGCGCAAACTGCGCTGCGCCTGGGTGCTACACGCATAGCGCCCGAAAATCACCTCTTAAGGCACTAACTGCTGGCGCAAGCAACTGAAAATCTAGCCCTATGTCTTTTAATCTAAAGTGTCTTCAAGCATGTTAACAGTTTTACAGGAGACACCATCTTAGAGATCCATCTAAAACTAAACTAAAACTAAACTGTCTCTCTCACATGCCCTCTGCTGGTAAGGCATAAATAATCAAACAGGCAAATATGCTGGTAAGGCATAATAATCAAACAGGCAAATACCATCACTATTTGCTGATATCATTACAGCTAGTAGCTCTTAAGTAAGATCAACTGTTTAAGTTAAATTTTAAACTTCATGGGCTAGATTTTCAGTATAGACAGTTTTGGGGCGCTAAGCTTAGCGCCCGCCCGAAGTTATCGCCCGCCCCAAAGTAGCGCCCCGTTGCCGGAAATTCAGTGGCTTCGCCCTAAGAGGTTGGTGGAGCGCTAAAAGAGGCGTTCCACTAGTATCTTTAGGTGCTAAGCCGGCGGTGGAGAGCGCAACACCCGAGCTCGGGCGCAGCGCACGGCAGACACTCTGGTGCGAGTGAGCTCTTAAAGGGGAAGGGTGCATGTATTTTTTTCAAATGCAAAGTCTGGGGAGGAGGAGGAGGAGGAGGAGGAGGAGGAGGAGGAGGAGGGATTGGTGCCCGGAAACATAATTAGGCCGTTCAGAACAACACACAGCTTACTTCCACACAACACATGCAGAGTGCCTTTTGTACGAGTGCCCTTTAATTTGCGCTCCCCAGGGTGTGTTGCGTTCCATTTTACAAACGCTCTGGACGCCAGGCGCACAATGGGGCGGTCCGACTGAAGTTTGGATTCGGGGCGGCCAAAGGGCGTTACACGAGGATGTGACGTCATTTTCTGCGCGCGCATCCGGGCGGCCGCTAAACTTTGCGCCGGCGCTAACGGGCAACTTAATTTGGGGCGGGGCGCAAACTGCGCTGCACCCAGGCGCTACACGCATAGCGCCCGAAAATCACTTCTCTTAAGGCGCTAACTGCTGGCGCAAGCAACTGAAAATCTAGCCCTAAATTTTTAAGTTTGTCTCAGGCTTAAGCAGAGAAAAACAAGCAGGATATCCTACTGGAGAGCTGCTGTAGTTTATTAGAGCTAGCTAGATTAAACTGGTTCCTGAAACAACAGCAGAGCAGTGCTGACTCACCTGAGTTACAAACAGTATAAATACAGGGGCATGTGAGTGCAACTGGCACTGAGTGCAGCATGCACAGAGTGAACAACTTGGGAGTTTGGTAAGTGTGGGAGTTTGGTGAAGTGGAGGAAGGAGGTGCTGCTTTATCTTGCTTTTCCTAACTTCTCCCGCAGAGGGGCGGCGGACCTGAGTGGAAGCAGACCAAGGCCCAAGAGTGGGGCTAAAAGCAGCAGCAGACCTGCAACAACTGGTGAAAACTGCAATGTGGCATCACAGGTAAGGCAGGTAAGTGATTGGTAGTGACTTTGGGCTAAGTTTTAAGTTAACATATAGCATATAACTAAATGTTAAGAAATAAACTTAATTTAATTAATATAATAAACTAAACGAGGTAAATAATTTGATTAACACTAAACTAATTAATTAAATAAATGAAATAATGGGAGAACAGGAGATGTGTTGCTGCTGCAATATGTGGGAGCATGTGGACATTTCTGCCCAGGGTGACAATATCTGCGGTAAGTGTCTGCCCCTCGAGGAACTTCAGCTAAGAGTACAGTGATTCCTAGACCAGGAGTAAAGTGATCCCTAGACTGGGCGTAAAATGATTCCTAGACCAGGAGTACAGTGATTCCTAGACCGGGTGTAAAATGATTCCTAGACCGGGTGTACATTGATTACTAAACCGGGTGTACAGTGATTCCTAGACCAGGGGTACAGTGATTCCTAGACCGGGTGTACAGTGATTCCTAGACCGGGTGTACAGCGATTCCTAGACCGGGTGTACAGCGATTCCTAGACCGGGTGTACAGCAATTCCTAGACTGTGTGTACAGTGATTCCTAGACCGGGTGTACAGTGATTCCTAGACCGGGTGTACAGTGATTCCTAGACCGGGTGTACAGTGATCCCTAGACCGGGTGTACAATGATTCCTAGACCGGGTGTACAGTGATTCCTAGACCAGGTGTACAGCGATTCCTAGACCAGGGGTACAGTAATTCCTGGACCAGGGGTACAGTGATTCCTAGACCAGGTGTATAGTGATTCCTACACCGGGTGTAGTGGGCACAGAGTGAACAACTTGGGAGTTTGGTAAGTGTGGGAGGTTTAAGCGCTAATCCATTTAAAAATCTAGTGTTAATTGCTAGTAGCTCTTAAGTAAGATCAACTGTTTAAGTTACATTTTAAACTTTGAATTTTTAAGTTTGTCTCAGGCTTAAGCAGAGACAAACAAGCAAGGTATCCTACTGGAGAGCTGCTGTAGTTTATTATAGCTAGCTAGATTAAACTGGTTCCTAAAACAACAGCAGAGCAGTGCTGACTCACCTGAGTTACAAACAGTATAAATACAGGGGCATGTGAGTGCAACTGGCACTGAGTGCAGCATGCACAGAGTGAACAACTTGGGAGTTTGGTAAGTGTGGGAGTTTGGTGAAGTGAAGGAAGGAGGTGCTGCTTTATCTTGCTTTTCCTAACTTCTCCCGCAGAGGGGCAGCGGACCTGAGAGGAAGCAGACCAAGGCCCGAGAGCGGGGATAAAAGCAGCAGCAGACCTGCAACAACTGGTGAAAACTGCAATGTGGCGTCACAGGTAAGGCAGGTAAGTGATTGGTAGTGACTTTGGGCTAAGTTTTAAGTTAACATATAGCATATAACTAAATTTTAAAAACGAAACTTAATTTAATTAATATAATAAACTAAACGAGGTAAATAATTTGATTAACACTAAACTAATTCATTAAATAAATTAAATAATGGGAGAACAGGAGATGTGTTGCTGCTGCAATATGTGGGAGCATGTGGACATTTCTGTCCAAGGTGACTATATCTGCAGTAAGTGTCTGCCCCTCGAGGAACTTCGGCTAAGAGTACAATGATTCCTAGGCCAGGAGTACAGTGATCCCTAGACTGGGTGTAAAATGATTCCTAGACCTGGAGTACAGTGATTCCTAGACCGGGTGTAAAATGATTCCTAGACCGGGTGTACATTGATTACTAAACCGTGTGTACAGTGATTCCTAGACAAGGTGTACAGTGATTCCTAGATAGGTGTACAGTAATTCCTAGACCGGGTGTACTGTGATTCCTAGACCGGGTGGACAGTAATTCCTAGACGGGTGTATAGTGATAACTAGACGGGTGTACAGTGATTCCTAGATGTGTGTACAATGATTGCTAGGCGGGTGTACAGTGATTCCTGGACCAGGTGTACATTAATTCCTACACCGGGTGAACAGTGATTCCTAGACCGGGTGTACAGTAATTCCTAGACTGGGTGAACATTGATTCCTAGACCAGGTGTACCGTGATTCCTCGACCAGGTGTACAGTGATTCCTAGACCAGGTGTAAAGTGATTCCCAGACCGGATATACTGTGATTCCTAGACCGGGTGGACAGTAATTCCAACACCGGGTGTACAGTGATTCCTCGATCCGGTGTACAGTAATTCCTAGACTGGGTGAACAGTGATTCCTAGACCAGGTGTACAGTTATTACTAGACTGGGTGTACAGTGATTCCTCGGCTGGGTGTACAGTGATTCCTAATCCGGGTGTACCGTGATTCCTAGACCGGGTGTACAGTGATTACAAGACCGGGTGTACAGTGATTCCTTGACCGGGTGTACAGTAATTCCTAGACCGGGTCGACAGTGATTCCTAGACCGGCCATACAGTAATTCCTAGAGTGGGTGTATAGCGATTCCTAGTCCGGCTATATGAATCCTAGACCTGGTGTACAGTGATTCCTAGACCAGGTTTACAGTGATTCCTAGACCGGGTGTACACTAATCCTTATACCGGGTGTATTGTGATTCCTAGACTGGGTGTAAAGTGATTACTAGACCGGGTGTACAGTAATTCCTAGACCGGGTGTACACTCATTCTTAAACTGGGTGTACAATGATTCCTAGGCCGCGTGCACAGTAATTTCTAGACCGGATGTACAGTGATTCCTAGACTAGGTGGACACTAATTCCTAGAATGGGTGTACAGTAATTGCTAGACCAGCTGGACAGTGATTCCAAGACCAGGTGTACACAGATTCCAAGACCGGTTGGACAGTGATTCCTAGGCCGGGTGTACAGTGATTCCTAGACTGGGTGTACAGTGATTCCTAGGCCGGGTGGACAGTGATTCCAAGAGCCTGTGTACAGTGAATCCAAGACCGGGTGCACAGTGATTCCTCGACCGGGTGTACACTGATTCCTAGACCTGGTGTACAGTAATTCCAGACCGGGTGCACAGTGATTTCTAGACCGGCTGTACAGTGATTACTAGACCAGGTGTACAGTGATTCCTCGGCTGGGTGTACAGTGATTTCTACACTGGCTGTACAGTGATTCCTAGATCGGGTGTAAAGTGATTCCTAGACCGGGTGGACAGTGATTCCAATAGCTGGAGTACAGTAATTCCTAGACCGGCTGTATACTAATTCTTTGGTTGGGTGTACAGTGATCCCTGGATGTGTGTACAGTGATTCCTAGACCGGGTGTGGAGTGATTCCTAGACTGGCTGCACATGAATTCTTTCGTTGGGTGTACAGTGATTCCTAGACCGTGTGTACAGTGATTCCAAGACCGGGTGTACAGTGATTCCTAGACCGGGTGTACAGTGATTCCTAGACCAGGTGTACAGTGATTCCTAGCCCAGGTACATTAATCCTATACCTGGTGTACAGTGATTCCTAGACTGGCTGTACATGAATTCTTTCGTTGGGTGTACAGTGATTCCTAGACCGTGTGTACAGTGATTCCAAGACCGGGTGCACAGTGATTCCTAGACCGGGTGTACAGTGATTCCTAGACCAGGTGTACAGTGATTCCTAGCCCAGGTACATTAATCCTATACCTGGTGTACAGTGATTCCTAGACCGGGTTTACAATAATTACAATACCTGGTGCACAGTGCTTCCTAGCCCAGCTGGACAGTGATTCCTAGACCGGGTGTACAGTAATTCCTAGCCCGGGTGTACACTGATTACTAGACCTGGTGTACAGTGATTACTAGACCGGCTGCACAGTGATTCCTTGACCGGGTGTACGGTGTTTCCAGACCGGGTGCACAGTATTCCAGGCTGGGTGTACAGTGATTCCTTGACCAGATGTCCACTGATTCCTAGATCGGGTGTACAGTGATTCATACACCGGGTGTACAGTGATTCCTAGACCGGGTGTACAGTGATTCTTAGACTGGGTGTAGAGTGATTCCTAGACCAGGTGTACAGTGATTCTTAGACTGGGTGTACAGTGATTCCTAGACGGGTGTACAGTGATTATTAGACCAGGTGTACATTAATTCCTAGACCGGGTGGACAGTGACTCCTAGACCGGATGAAAAGTGATTCCTGGACCGGGTGTACAGTGATTCCTAGACGGTTGTATAGTGATTCCTAGACTGGGTGGACAGTAATTCCTAGATGGGTGTACAGTGATTCCTAGACCGGATGTACTGTGATTCCTAGACCGGGTGGACAGTAATTCCTAGACAGGTGTACAGTGATATCTAGACGGGTGTACAGAAATTCCTAGATGCGTGTACAGTGATTGCTAGACGGGTGTACAGTGATTCCTGGACCAGGTGTACATTAATTCCTACACCGGGTGAACAGTGAGTCCTAGACCGGGTGTACAGTAATTCCTAGACCGGGTGGACAGTAATTCCTAGATGGGTGTACAGTGATTCCTAGACTGGTGTACAGTGATTGCTAGATGGGTGTACAGTGATTCCTAGACCGGGTGCACAGTAATTCCTCGACCGGGTGGACAGTAATTCCTAGATGGGTGTACAGTGATGTCTAGACGGGTGTACAGTAATTCCTAGATGCGTGTACAGTGATTGCTAGACGGGTGTACAGTGATCCCTGGACCAGGTGTACATTAATTCCTACACCGGCTGAACAGTGAGTCCTAGACCCGGTGTACAGTAATTCCTAGACCGAGTGAACATTGATTCCTAGACCAGGTGTACCGTGATTCCTCGACCAGGTGTACCGTGATTCCTAGACCAGGTGTAAAGTGATTCCCAGTCCGGATATACTGTGATTCCTAGACCGGGTGGACAGCAATTCCAACACCAGGTGTACAGTGATTCCTCGATCCGGTGTACAGTAATTCCCAGACTGGGTGAACAGTGATTCCTAGACCAGGTGTACAGTTATTACTAGACCGGGTGTACAGTAATCCCTAGACTGGGTGAACAGTGATTCCTAGACCGGATGTACTATGATTCCTAGACCGGGTGTACAGTGATTCCTCGGCTGGGTGTACAGTGATTCCTAATCCAGGTGTACCGTGATTCCTAGACTGGGTGTACGGTGATTCCTAGGCCGGGTGTACAGTGATTCCTTGACCGGGTGTACAGTGATTCCTAGACCAGGTCTACAGTGATTCCTAGACCAGCTGTACAGTAATTCCTAGAGTGGGTGTATAGTGATTCCTAGTCCAGCTGCATGAACCCTAGACCTGGTGTACAGTGATTCCTAGACCGGGTTTATAGTGATTCCATGACCGGGTGTACACTCATTCTTAGGCTGGGTGTACAATGATTCCTAGACTGGGTGGGCAGTGATTCCTAGACCGGGTGTACAATGATGCCTATACCGGGTGTACAGTAATTCCTAGACCGGCTGTACACTAATTCTTAGATTGGGTGTACACTGATTGCTAGGCCGGGTGAATACTAATTCCTAGACCGAGTGTACAGTGATTCCCTGACTGAGTGTACAGTGATTCCTAGACTGTGTGTACAGTGATTCTTAGACCGGGTGGACAGTGATTCCTAGAACGTGTGTACAGTGATTCTTAGAACGGGTGGACAGTGATTTCTAGACCGGGTGTACACTAATTCCTAGACTGGGTCTACAGTGATTCCTAGACTGGGAGTACAGTGATTCCTAGACCGGCTGTACACTGATTTCTAGACCTGGTGTACAGTGATTCTTCGGCTGGGTGTAAAGTGATTCCTAGACCGGGTGTACAGTGATTCCTAGATCGAGTGTACAGTGACTTCAGACCGGGTGTACAGTGATTCCTATACCGGGTGTATAGTGATTCCTAGACTGCGTGTACAGTTATTTCTAGACTGGGTGTAAAGTGAGTGCGGCAGCGGCGGGAATCTCAGCGGCGGCAGTATTTAAGGTGAGCCCGACGTGCAGGTAGGCCTCAGTGCGGCAGCGGCGGGAATCTCAGCGGCGGCAGTATTTAAGGTGAGCCCAAGGCGCGGGCAGGCCTCAGTGCGGCAGCAGCGGGAATCTCAGCGGCGGCAGTATTTAAGGTGAGCCCAAGGCGCGGGCAGGCCTCAGTGCGGCAGCAGCGGGAATCTCAGCGGCGGCAGTATTTAAGGTGAGCCCGAGGGACGGGTAGGCCTCCGTGCGGCAGCGACGGGAATCTCAGCGGCGGCAGTATTTAAGGTGGGCCCAAGGAGCGGGTAGGACTCAGTGCAGCTGCGGCAGGAATCTCAGCGGTGGCAGTATTTATGGTGAGCCCGAGGGACGGGTAGGCCTCAGTGCGGCAGCGGCGGGAATCTCAGCGGCGGCAGTATTTAAGGTGAGCCCAAGGGACGGGTAGGCCTCAGTGCGGCAGCGGCGGGAATCTCAGCGGCGGCAGTATATAAGGTAAGCCCGAGGCGCGGGTAGGCCTCAGTGCGGCAGCGGCGGGAATCTCAGCGGCGGCAGTATTTAAGGTGAGCCCGAGGAGCGGGTAGGCCTTGGTGCGGCAGCGGCGGGAATCTCAGCGGCGGCAGTATTTAAGGTGAGCCCGAGGCACGGTTAGGCCTCAGTGCGGCAGCGGCGGGAAACTCAGTGGCGGCAGTATTTATGGTGAGCCCGAGGTGTGGGTAGGCCTTAGTGCGGCAGCGGCGGGAAACTCAGCGGCGGCAGTATTTATGGTGAGCCCGAGGCGCGGGTAGGCCTCAGTGCAGCAGCGGCGGGAAACTCAGCGGTGGCAGTATTTAAGGTGAGCCCGAGGCGCGAGTAGGCCTCAGTGCGGCAGCGGCAGCAGTATTTAAGGTGAGCCCGTGGCGCGGGTAGGCGTACTAATCTCCAATCTCAGAGGGAGTGAAGTAAAAAGTAATCGAGGTGTGACGTCACCAGAAAGCAGGTAAGTGATTGGTTGGTGAGTATTTCTCTCTTTTTTAAAACTTTAACTCTGTGGTTTATACTTTCTAATCTCTCTGTGGTGTAGCGGGGTCTGTTTGTAAATCAGGGCCCTTAAATATATCATTTAACTGTAGTGAAATTGGTGGGATTGATTTGTTTAATTTAATTTGAATTAATTAAAGGGTAAGTCATGGCAGGACAGCCCGGTGCCGTGCTATGCTCCTCCTGCGCTATGTGGGAACTCAGGGACACTTCCTGTGTCCCTGACAACCATGTGTGCAGGAAGTGTGTCCAGCTGCATCTACTGACAGACCGCATTGCGGCGCTGGAGCAGCGATTGGATACATACTGGACCATTCGTGATGCTGAGGACATCGTGGATAGCACGTTTAATCAGTTGGTCACACCGCAGGTAAAGGTGGCACAGGCAGAAAGGGAACGGGTGACCAACAGGTAGAGTAGTAGGCGCAGGCAGGTAGTGCAGGGGTCCCCTGTGGCCATCCCCCTCTCAAACAGATATACCGCTTTGGATACTGATGGGGGGGATGGCTTACCAGGGGAAGGCAGCAGCAGCCAACTTCCTGGCACCAGGGGTAGTTCTGCTGCACAGGACAGGAGGAAAAAGAGGGGGAGAGCTATAGTAATAGGGGATTCTAGTGTAAGGGGAATAGATAGGTGTTTCTGCGGCCGCAAACGAGACTCCAGGATGGTGTGTTGCCTCCCTGGTGCAAGGGTCAAGGATGTCTCAGAGCAGCTGAAGAACATTTTGGAAGGGGAGGGTGAACTGCCAGTTGTCATGGTACATATAGGTACCATCGATATAGGTAAAAACCGGGATGAGGTCCTAAAAGCTGAATATAGAGAGTTAGGAGGTAAATTAAAAAATAGGACCTCAAAGGTAGTATCTCAGGATTGCTACCAGTGCCATGTGCTAGTCAGAGTAGAAATAGAAAGATATTTCAGATGAATACATGGCTAGAGGAATGGTGCAAGGGGGTGGGATTCAAATTCCTGGGACATTGGAACCGGTTCTGGGGGAGGTGGGACCAGTACAAAACGGATGGTTTGCACCTGGGCAGGGCCGGGACCGACGTCCTAGGGGGAGTGTTTGCTAGTGCTCTGGGGGAGGGTTTAAACAAAATGGCAGGGGGTTGGGAACCTGAGCGGGGAGACAGAGGAACGGGAAACAAGGATAAAAGCAAAAGACAGGAAGGAGAAAAAATAAAGTGGCAGGCAGAGAAATGAAGGGTTTAAATCAAACATGGCCACAGTAAATAATAATTCTAAAAGATCTAAGAGTGTTAAAAAAAAACAAGCCTGAAGGCTTTGTGTCTTAACGCGAGGAGCATTCGTAATAAGGTGGATGAATTAGCTGCACAAATAGAGGTAAACGAATATGATATGATTGGGATTATGGAAACATGGCTCCAGGGTGGCCAAGGCTGGGAACTCAACATCCAGAGGTATTCAATATTCAGGAAAGATAGGCATAAAGGAAAAGGAGGTGGGGTAGCATTGCTGGTTAAAGAGGGGATTAACACAATTGAAAGGAAGGATATTAGCTCTGATGATGTGGAATCTGTATGGGTAGAACTGAAAAATACCAAGGGGCAGAAAACGTTAGTGGGAGTGGTATATAGACCTCCAAACAGTAATGCGGAGGTCGGGGATAACATAAGAACATAAGAACATAAAAAGTAGGAGCAGGAGTAAGCCATTGCAGCTTCCACAGCTCTCTGGGGTAGCAAACTCCATAGATTTACTACCCTCTGAGTAAAGAAGTTTCTCCTCATCTCAGTTTTGAAAGGGCAGCCCCTTATTCTGAGATTATGCCCCCTAGTTCTAGTCTCACCCATCAGTGGAAACATCCTCACCGCATCCACCCGATCAAGCCCCCTCACAATCTTATATGTTTCGATAAGATCGCCTCTCATTCTTCTGAACTCCAATGAGTAGAGGCCCAACCTACTCAACCTTTCCTCATACGTCAACCCCCTCATCTCCGGAATCAACCGAGTGAACCTTCTCTGAACTGCCTCGAGAGCAAGTATATCTTTTCTTAAATATGGAAACCAAAACTGCACGCAGTATTCCAGGTGTGGCCTCACCAATACCCTGTATAACTGCAGCAAGACTTCCCTGTTTTTATACTCCATCCCCCTTGCAATAAAAGCCAAGATTCCATTGGCCTTCCTGATCACCTGCTGCACCTGCATACTAACTTTTTGTGTTTCATGCACCAGGACCCCCAGATCCCTTTGTACTGTAGCACTTTGCAGTTTCTCTCCATTTAGATAATGACTTGCGCTTTGATTTTTTCTGCCAAAGTGCATAACCTCACACTTTCCAACATTATATTGCATCTGCCAAATCTCTGCCCATTCACTTAGCCTGTCTATGTCCTTTTGCAGGTTTTTTATGTCCTCCTCACTCACTGCTTTCCCTTCCATCTTTGTATCGTCAGCAAACTTGGATATGTTGCACTCGGTCCCTTCCTCCAAATCGTTAATCTAGATTGTAAAGAGTTGGGGTCCCAGCACTGACCCCTGCGGAACACCACTGGTTACTGATTGCCAGCCCGAGAACGAACCATTTATCCCAACTCTCTGTTTTCTGTTAGATAGCCAATCTTCCACCCATGCCAGTATATTACCCCCAATCCCGTGATTTTTTATCTTGATCAGTAATCTTTTGTGTGGAACCTTGTCAAATGCCTTTTGGAAGTCCAAATACACTACATCCACTGGTTCCCCTTTATCCACCCTGTATGTTACGTCCTCAAAGAATTCGAGCAAATTTGTCAAACATGACTTCCCCTTCATAAAACCATGCTGACTCTGTCCTATTAAATTATGTTTATCCAAATGCTCTGTTACTGTTTCCTTAATAATGGACTCCAACATTTTGCCAACTACAGAGGTTAGGCTAACTGGTCTATAGTTTTCAGCTTTTTGTCTACTTCCCTTCTTAAATAAGGGTGTTACATTAGCAGTTTTCCAATCTGCCGGGACCTTTCCTGAGTCCAGGGAGTTTTGGAAAATAATCACCAATGCATCCACAATCCCTACCGCCACTTCTCTCAAGACCCTAGGATGTAGGCCATCAGGCCCGGGGGATTCATCCGCCTTAAGTCCCATTATTTTACCGAGTACCATCTCCTTAGTGATTTTAATCGTGTTTAGCTCCTCCCCCCCCCCCACCATTGCCCCCTGTTTGTCCAGTGTTGGGATATTTTTAGTGTCCTCTACTGTAAAGACTGATACAAAATATTTGTTCAGCGTCTTTGCCATCTCCATGTTCCCCACCACTAGTTTCCCGATCTCATCCTCTAAGGGACCAACGTTCAGGTTAGCCACCCTTTTTCTTTTTATATCTTTTTATATAGCTGTAGAAACTCTTGCTATCTGTTTTTATATTTTTTGCTAGTTTACTTTCATAATCTATCTTCCCTTTCTTAATTAATCTTTTAGTTATTGTTTGCTGGCTTTTAAATGCTTCCCAATCTTCTATCCTCCCACTAGATTTGGCTACTTTATATGCCCTTGTTTTTAGTCGGATACTATCCTTTATTACTTTACTTAGCCACGGCTGGCTGTCTTTTCTTTTACTCCCCTTTTTCCTCAGTGGAATATATTTATCTTGAAAGATGTGAAATATCTCCTTGAATGTAGACCACTGCTCTGGTACCGTCTTACACTTTAATCTGTTTTCCCAGTCCACGTCAGTCAATTCTACTCTCATACCTTCATAGTCTCCTTTATTTAAGCTCAGTACGCTGGTTTGAGATCCAGCTCTCTCACCCTCAAACTGAATTTGGAATTCAACCATACTTTGGTCACTCATTCCAAGGGGATCCTTTACTAGGACATTTTTTATTAATCCTGTCTCATTACACAGGACCAGATCTAAGATTGCCTGCCCTCTGGTTGGTTCAGTTACATACTGCTCAAGGAACCCATCCCTAATACACTCTATGAACTCTTCCTCAAGGCTGCCATGCCCAATTTGATTAGTCCAGTCAATATGAAAGTTAAAATCCCCCATGATTATAGCTGTTCCCTTATTACAAGCCACAACTATTCCCTGATTTATACTCCGGATGGCATTAAATGGGAAATTAGAGAAGCGTGAATAAGGGCACAGCAGTTACCATGGGTGACTTTAATCTACATATAGATTGGGCTAACCAAATTAGTAACAATACTGTGGAGGAGGAATTCCTGGAGTGTATATGGGATGGTTTCCTGGACCAATATGTCGAGGAACCAACTGGAGATCAGATCATCTTAGACTGGGTATTATGTAATGAGAAAGGATTAATTAGCAATCTTGTTGTGTGAGGCCCCTTGGGTGAGAGCGATCATAATGTGATAGAATTCTTCATTAAGATGGAGAGTGAAATAGTTGATTCAGAGACTAGGGTCCTGAATTTAAATAAAGGAGACTACGATGGTATGAGGTGCGAGTTGGGTAGGATTGATTGGGGAATGTCACTCAAAGGGTTGATGGTGGATGGGCAATGGCAAACATTCAAAGATCGCATGGATGAACTACAGAATTTGTTCATCCCAGTTTGGCATAAAAATAAAACAAAAAAGGTGACTCAACCGTGGCTAACAAGGGAAATTAGGGCTAGCATAAGATCCAAGGAGAGGACATATAAATTGGCCAGAAAAACCAGTAAACCTGAGTTTAGGTTTAGGAGCAGTTTAGGATTCAGCAAAGGAGGAAAAAAGGATTAATTAAGAGGGGGAAAAAAGAGTATGAGAGTACGCTTCAGGGAACATAAAAACTGACTGTAAAAGCTTTTGTAGATATGTGAAGAGAAAAAGATTGGTGAAGTCAAGCGTAGGTCCCTTGCAGTCAGAATCAGGGGAATTTATAATGGGGAACAAAGAAATGGCAGACTAATTAAATACATACTTTGGTTCTGTCTTCACAAAGGAGGACACAAATATCCTCCCAAAGAGGACGGGGAACATAGGGTCTAATGACAGGGAGGAACTGATAGAAATCAGTATATGTAGGGAAATGGTGTTAGGGAAATTGATGGGATTGAGGGCCGATAAATCCCCAGGGCCTGATAATCTACATCCTAGGGTACTTAAGGAAGTGGCCCTAGAAATAGTAGATGCATTGCTGGTCATCTTCCAAAATTTGATAGACTCTGGAACAGTACCCATGGATTGGCGGGTAGCGAATGTTACCCCACTGTTCAAAAAGGGTGGTAGAGAGAAAACGGGGAATTACACACATCTCTTCACATATCTATAAAAGCTTTTACAGCCTGACATCGGTAGTGGGGAAAATGCTAGAGTCCATTATAAAGGATGTAATAGCAGAGCACTTGGAAAAAAGTGACCGGATCGGACAAAGTCAACATGGATTTACAAAAGGTAAAGCATGCTTGACTAATCTACTGGAATTTTTTGAGTATCTAACTGGTAAAATAGATAAGGGAGAACCAGTGTATGTGGCGTATTTGGACTTTCAAAAGGCTTTCGATAAGGTCCCGCATTAGAGATTAGCGTGTAAAGTTAAGGCACATGGGATTGGGGGCAAGGTATTGATTTGGATAGAGAACTGGTTTGCAGACAGAAAGCAAAGAGCTGGAATAAACGGTTCTTTTTCCGAGTGGCAGACAGTGACTAGTGGGGTACCGCAGGGATCGGTCCTTGGACCCCAGCTATTCACAATATATATTAAAGATCTGGACGAGGGAACTAGATGTAATATCTCCAAGATTGCAGACGACACAAAGCTGGGTGGGCGTGTGTGCTGTGAGGAGGATGCTGAGAAACTCCAGTATGATTTGGACAGGTTGGGTGATTGGGCAGAAGCATGGCAGATGCAATATAACCTGGATAAATGCGAGGTTATCCACTTTGGTGTCAAAAACAGGAAGGCAGAGTATTATCTGAATGGCAATAGATTGGGAGAAGGGGAAGTGCAACGAGACCTGGGCGTCCTTGTGCACCAGTCACTGAAAGTAAGCATGCAGGTGCAGCAGGCGGTTAAGAAGGCAAATGGTATGATGGCCTTCGTAGCGAGAGGGTTTGAGTACAGGAACAAGGATGTCTTGCTGCAGTTGTACAGGGCCTTGGTGAGACCACATCTTGAGTATTGTGTGCAGTTTTGGTCGCCTTATCTGAGGAAGGATGTTCTTGCCATGGAAGGAGTGCAGCGAAGATTCACCAGGCTGATACCTGGGATGGCAGGAATGACGTACGAGGAGAGATTGGGTCGATTGGGCTTGTACTCGCTGGAGTTTAGAAGAATGAGAGGGGCTCTCATCGAAACTTATAAAATTCTAACAGGACTAGACAGACTACATGCTGGAAGGGTGTTCCCGATGGTCGGGGAGTCCAGAACCAGGGGTCACAGTCTAAGGATAAGGGGTAAGCCATTTAGGACAGAGATGAGGAGGAATTTCTTCACCCAGAGAGTGGTGAACCTGTGGAATTCTCTACCAAAGAAGGTAGTAGAGGCCAATTCATTAAATATATTCAAGAAGGAGTTGGATATATTTCTTAAAGCTAAAGGGATTAAGGGAAATGGAGAGAAGGCAGGAACAGGGTACTGAATTTGGATGATCAGCCATGATCTCGTTGAATGGCGGAACAGGTTCGAGGGGCCGAATGCCCTACTGCTGCTCCTATCTTCTATGTTTCTATGTTTCTATGATTCCTAGACCAGGTGTACAGTAATTCCTAGACCGGCTTACACTAATTCTTTGTTTGGGTGTACAGTGATTCCTAGACCGTGTGTACAGTGATTCTTAGACCGGGTGTACAGTGTTTCCTAGACCGGGTGTACAGTGATTGCTAGACCGGGTGTACAGTGATTCCTAGCCCAAGTACATTAATCCTCGACCTGGTGTAGAGTGATTCCTAGACCTAGTGTACAGTGATTCCTAGATCGGGCGTACAGTGATTCCTAGACCGGGTGTACAGTGATTCCTAGACCGGGTGTACACTAATCCTTATACCGGGTGTATAGTGATTCCTAGACAGGTTGTACATGAATCCTAAACCTGGTGTACAGTACTTGCTAGACCAGGTGGACAGTGATTCCTAGACCAGTTGGAGAGTGATTCCAAGACCGGGTGTACAGTGATTCGAAGACCGGTTGGAGAGTGATTCCAAGACCGGGTGGACAGTGATTTTAAGACCAGGTGTACAGTGATTCCTAGACCGGATGTACTCTAATTCTTAGACTGGGTGCACAATGATTCCTTGACCGGGTGTACACTCATTCTTAGACTGGCTGCACAGAGATTCCTAGGCAGGGTGTACAGTGAGTCCCAGAGCCGGTGTACATTAATTCCTAGACCGGGTGTAAAGTGATTCCTAGACTGGGTGTACAGTGATTCCTAGACTGGGTGTACAGTGATTCCTAGACCGGGTGTACAGTAATTCTAGACCGGGTGTACAGTAATTCCTAGACTGGGTGTACAGTGATTCCTAGACTGGGTGTACAGTGATTCATAGACTGGTTGTACAGTGTTTCCTAGACTGGTTGTACAGTGATTCCTAAACTGGTTGTACTTTAATTCCTAGACCGGGTGTACAGTGATTCCTAGATTGGGTGTACAGTGATTCCTAGGCCAGGTGTACAGTAATTCTACACCGGGTGTACAGTAATTCCTAGAGTGGGTGTACAGTAATTCCTTGACTGGGTGTACAGTGATTCTTAGACCGGGTTTAAAGTGATTCCTAGACCGGGTGTACACTAATACGTATTCCGGGTGTACTCCGATTCATAGACTTGGTGAACAGTGATAACTAGAACATGTGTACAGTGATTCTTAGACCGGGTGTACAGTGATTACTAGACCGGGTGTACAGAGATTCCTATACCGGGTGGACAGTGATTTCTAGACCAGGTGTACAGTAATTCTTAGACCGGGTGTACACTCATTCTTAGACTGGGTGTACAATGATTCCTAGACCGGGTGTACTGTAATTTCTAGACCGGATGTACAGTGATTCCTAGACTAGGTGGACACTAATTCCTAGACCGGGTGTACAGTAATTGCTAGACCTGGTGGACAGTGATTCCAAGACCGGGTGTGCAGTGATTCCTCGGCCGACTGGACAGTGATTCCAAGAGCTTGTGTACAGTGAATCCAAGACCGGGTGGACAGTGATTCCTAGACCGGGTGTACAGTGATTCCTAGACCAGGAGTACACTGATTCCTAGACCGGGTGTACAGTGATTTCTAGACCGGGTGTACAGTGATTCCTAGGTCGGGTGTACAGTGATTCCTAGACCGGGTGTATAGTGATTTCTAGACCGGGTGTACAGTGATTCCAGACCGGGTGTACAGTTATTCCTAGACCAGGTGTACAGTGATTCCTAGACTGGGGGTAAAGTGATTCCTAGAACGGGTGTACATGGATCCCTAGACCGGGTGTGCAGTAATTCTTAGTCCGGCTGTACACTAATTTTTTGGTTGGGTGTACAGTGATTCCTAGACCGGGTGTACAGTGATTCCTAGACTGGGAGTACATTGATTTCTAGCCCAGGTACATTAATCCTAGACCTGGTGTACAGTGATTCCTAGACCGGGTTTACAGTGATTACTAGACTGGGTGTACACTAATCCTTAAACCGGGTGTACAGTGATTCCTTGACCAGGAGTACAGTTATTCCTAGACCGGGTGTACAGTGATTTCAAGACCGGCTGTACAGTGATTCCTAGACCAGATGTACTCTAATTCTTAGACTGGGTGCACAACGATTTCTTGACCGGGTCTACACTCATTCTTAGACTGGGTGTACAGATATTCCTAGGCAGGGTGTACAGTGACTCCTAGAGCAGGTGTACAGTAATTCCTAGACTGGGTGTACAGTGATTCCTAGAGTGGGTGTACAGTGATTGCTAGATCGAGTGTACAGTGATTTCTAGACTGGTTGTACAGTGATTCCTAGACGGGGTATAAAGTAATTCCTAGACCGGGTGTACAGTAATTCCTAGACTGGGTGTACAGTGATTCCTAGACTGGTTGTACAGTGTTTCCTAGAGCGGGTGTACAGTAATTCCTAGACTGTGTTTACTGTAATTCCTAGACTGGTGTACAGTGTTCCCTAGACCGGATGTACAGTGATTCCTAGATGGGATGGACACTAATTCCTAGACCGGGTGTACAGTAATTGCTGGACTGGGTGGACAGTGATTCCTAGACCGGGTGTACAGTGATTGCTAGACCGGGTGTACAGTGATTCCTAGCCCAAGTACATTAATCCTCGACCTGGTGTAGAGTGATTCCTAGACCTAGTGTACAGTGATTCCTAGATCGGGCGTACAGTGATTCCTAGACCGGGTGTACAGTGATTCCTAGACCGGGTGTACACTAATCCTTATACCGGGTGTATAGTGATTCCTAGACAGGTTGTACATGAATCCTAAACCTGGTGTACAGTACTTGCTAGACCAGGTGGACAGTGATTCCTAGACCAGTTGGAGAGTGATTCCAAGACCGGGTGTACAGTGATTCGAAGACCGGTTGGAGAGTGATTCCAAGACCGGGTGGACAGTGATTTTAAGACCAGGTGTACAGTGATTCCTAGACCGGATGTACTCTAATTCTTAGACTGGGTGCACAATGATTCCTTGACCGGGTGTACACTCATTCTTAGACTGGCTGCACAGAGATTCCTAGGCAGGGTGTACAGTGAGTCCCAGAGCCGGTGTACATTAATTCCTAGACCGGGTGTAAAGTGATTCCTAGACTGGGTGTACAGTGATTCCTAGACTGGGTGTACAGTGATTCCTAGACCGGGTGTACAGTAATTCTAGACCGGGTGTACAGTAATTCCTAGACTGGGTGTACAGTGATTCCTAGACTGGGTGTACAGTGATTCATAGACTGGTTGTACAGTGTTTCCTAGACTGGTTGTACAGTGATTCCTAAACCGGTTGTACTTTAATTCCTAGACCGGGTGTACAGTGATTCCTAGATTGGGTGTACAGTGATTCCTAGGCCAGGTGTACAGTAATTCTACACCGGGTGTACAGTAATTCCTAGAGTGGGTGTACAGTAATTCCTTGACTGGGTGTACAGTGATTCTTAGACCGGGTTTAAAGTGATTCCTAGACCGGGTGTACACTAATACGTATTCCGGGTGTACTCCGATTCATAGACTTGGTGAACAGTGATAACTAGAACATGTGTACAGTGATTCTTAGACCGGGTGTACAGTGATTACTAGACCGGGTGTACAGAGATTCCTATACCGGGTGGACAGTGATTTCTAGACCAGGTGTACAGTAATTCTTAGACCGGGTGTACACTCATTCTTAGACTGGGTGTACAATGATTCCTAGACCGGGTGTACTGTAATTTCTAGACCGGATGTACAGTGATTCCTAGACTAGGTGGACACTAATTCCTAGACCGGGTGTACAGTAATTGCTAGACCTGGTGGACAGTGATTCCAAGACCGGGTGTGCAGTGATTCCTCGGCCGACTGGACAGTGATTCCAAGAGCTTGTGTACAGTGAATCCAAGACCGGGTGGACAGTGATTCCTAGACCGGGTGTACAGTGATTCCTAGACCAGGAGTACACTGATTCCTAGACCGGGTGTACAGTGATTTCTAGACCGGGTGTACAGTGATTCCTAGGTCGGGTGTACAGTGATTCCTAGACCGGGTGTATAGTGATTTCTAGACCGGGTGTACAGTGATTCCAGACCGGGTGTACAGTTATTCCTAGACCAGGTGTACAGTGATTCCTAGACTGGGGGTAAAGTGATTCCTAGAACGGGTGTACATGGATCCCTAGACCGGGTGTGCAGTAATTCTTAGTCCGGCTGTACACTAATTTTTTGGTTGGGTGTACAGTGATTCCTAGACCGGGTGTACAGTGATTCCTAGACTGGGAGTACATTGATTTCTAGCCCAAGTACATTAATCCTAGACCTGGTGTACAGTGATTCCTAGACCGGGTTTACAGTGATTACTAGACTGGGTGTACACTAATCCTTAAACCGGGTGTACAGTGATTCCTTGACCAGGAGTACAGTTATTCCTAGACCGGGTGTACAGTGATTTCAAGACCGGCTGTACAGTGATTCCTAGACCAGATGTACTCTAATTCTTAGACTGGGTGCACAACGATTTCTTGACCGGGTCTACACTCATTCTTAGACTGGGTGTACAGATATTCCTAGGCAGGGTGTACAGTGACTCCTAGAGCAGGTGTACAGTAATTCCTAGACTGGGTGTACAGTGATTCCTAGAGTGGGTGTACAGTGATTGCTAGATCGAGTGTACAGTGATTTCTAGACTGGTTGTACAGTGATTCCTAGACGGGGTATAAAGTAATTCCTAGACCGGGTGTACAGTAATTCCTAGACTGGGTGTACAGTGATTCCTAGACTGGTTGTACAGTGTTTCCTAGAGCGGGTGTACAGTAATTCCTAGACTGTGTTTACTGTAATTCCTAGACTGGTGTACAGTGTTCCCTAGACCGGATGTACAGTGATTCCTAGATGGGATGGACACTAATTCCTAGACCGGGTGTACAGTAATTGCTGGACTGGGTGGACAGTGATTCCTAGACCGGGTGTGCAGTGATTTCTCGGCCAGGTGGACAGTGATTCCAAGAGCTTGTCTACAGTGAATCCAAGACCAGGTGGACAGTGATTCCTAGACTGGGTGTACAGTGATTCCTAGACAGGGAGCACATTGATTCCTAGACCAGGTGTACAGTGATTCCTAGGCCGGGTGTACAGTGATTCTTAGACCGGGTGTACAGTGATTCCTAGATCGGGTGTACAGTGATTGCTAGACCGGGTGTACAGTGATTCCGAGACCAGGTGTACAGTGATTCCTAGACCGGGTGTAGTGTAATTTCTAGACCGGATGTACAGTGATTCCTAGACTAGGTGTACAGTGATTCTTAGACCGGGTGTACAGTGATTGCTAGACCGGGTGTACAGTGATTCCTAGCCCAAGTACATTAATCCTCGACCTGGTGTACAGTGATTCCTAGACCTAGTATACAGTGATTCCTACATCGGGTGTACAGTGATTCCTAGGCCTGGTGTACAGTGATTGCTAGACCGGGTGTACAGTGATTCCTAGACCGGGTGTACAGTGATTCCTAGACCGGGTGTACACTAATCCTTATACCGGGTGTATAGTGATTCCTAGACAGGTTGTACATGAATCCTAAACCTGGTGTACAGTACTTGCTAGACCAGGTGGACAGTGATTCCTAGACCGGGTGCACAGTGATTCCAAGACCAGTTGGAGAGTGATTCCAAGACCGGGTGTACAGTGATTCCTAGACCAGGTGTACAGTGATTCCAAGACCGGGTGGACAGTGATTCCTAGACCGGGTGTACAGTGATTCGAAGACTGGTTGGAGAGTGATTCCAAGACCGGGTGGACAGTGATTTTAAGACCAGGTGTACAGTGATTCCTAGACCGGATGTACTCTAATTCTTAGACTGGGTGCACAATGATTCCTTGACCGGGTGTACACTCATTCTTAGACTGGCTGTACAGAGATTCCTAGGCAGGGTGTACAGTGAGTCCCAGAGCCGGTGTACATTAATTCCTAGACCGGGTGTAAAGTGATTCCTAGACTGGTTGTACAGTGATTCCTAGACTGGGTGTACAGTGATTCCTAGACTAGTTGTACAGTGATTCCTAAACCGGCTGTATGTTAATTCCTAGACCGGATGTACAGTGATTCCTAGATGGGATGGACACTAATTCCTAGACCGGGTGTACAGTAATTGCTGGACTGGGTGGACAGTGATTCCTAGACCGGGTGTGCAGTGATTTCTCGGCCAGGTGGACAGTGATTCCAAGACCTTGTCTACAGTGAATCCAAGACCAGGTGGACAGTGATTCCTAGACTGGGTGTACAGTGATTCCTAGACAGGGAGCACATTGATTCCTAGACCAGGTGTACAGTGATTCCTAGGTCGGGTGTACAGTGATTCTTAGACCGGGTGTACAGTGATTCCTAGACCGGGTGTACAGTGATTGCTAGACCGGGTGTACAGTGATTCCTTGACCAGGTGTACAGTGATTCCTAGACCGGGTGTAGTGTAATTTCTAGACCGGATGTACAGTGATTCCTAGACTAGGTGTACAGTGATTCTTCGATCGGGTGTACAGTGATACCTAGACCGGGTGTACAGTGATTCCTAGACCGGGTGTACAGTGATTACTAGACCTTGTGCACAGTATTCCAGACTGGGTGTACAGTGATTCCTAGACCTGGTGTACAGTGATTCCTAGACTGGGTTTACAGTGATTCCTAGACTAGGTGTACACTAATCCTTATACTGGGTGTACAGTGATTCCTTGACCAGGAGTACAGTTATTCCTAGACCGTGTGTACAGTGATTCTTAGACCAGGCGTACAGTGATTCCTAGACCGGGTGTACAGTGATTCCTAGACTGGGAGTACATTGATTTCTAGCCCAGGTACATTAATCCTAGACCTGGTGTACAGTGATTCCTAGACCGGGTTTACAGTGATTCCTAGACTGGGTGTACACTAATCCTTAAACCGGGTGTACAGTGATTCCTTGACCAGGAGTACAGTTATTCCTAGACCGGGTGTACAGTGATTTCAAGACCGGCTGTACAGTGATTCCTAGACCAGATGTACTCTAATTCTTAGACTGGGTGCACAATGATTTCTTGACCGGGTCTACACTCATTCTTAGACTGGGTGTCCAGATATTCCTAGGCAGGGTGTACAGTGAGTCCTAGAGCAGGTGTACAGTAATTCCTAGACTGGGTGTACAGTGATTGCTAGACTGGGTGTACAGTGATTCCTAGACTGGTTGTACAGTGATTCCTAGGTGGGGTGTACAGTAATTCCTAGACTGGGTTTACAATGATTCCTAGACTGGGTGTACAGTGATTCCTAGACCGGGTGTACAGTGATTTCAAGACCGGCTGTACAGTGATTCCTAGACCAGATGTACTCTAATTCTTAGACTGGGTGCACAATGATTTCTTGACCGGGTCTACACTCATTCTTAGACTGGGTGTCCAGATATTCCTAGGCAGGGTGTACAGTGAGTCCTAGAGCAGGTGTACAGTAATTCCTAGACTGGGTGTACAGTGATTCCTAGACTGGGTGTACAGTGATTGCTAGACTGGGTGTACAGTGATTCCTAGACTGGTTGTACAGTGATTCCTAGATGGGGTGTACAGTAATTCCTAGACTGGGTTTACAGTGATTCCTAGACTGGGTGTACAGTGATTCCTAGACTGGTTGTACAGTGTTTCCTAGAGCGGGTGTACAGTAATTCCTAGACTGTGTGTACTGTGATTCCTAGACTGGTGTACAGTGTTCCCTAGACCGGATGTACAGTGATTCCTAGATGGGATGGACACTAATTCCTAGACCGGGTGTACAGTAATTGCTGGACTGGGTGGACAGTGATTCCTAGACCGGGTGTGCAGTGATTTCTCGGCCAGGTGGACAGTGATTCCAAGAGCTTGTCTACAGTGAATCCAAGACCGGGTGGACAGTGATTCCTAGACTGGGTGTACAGTGATTCCTAGACAGGGAGCACACTGATTCCTAGACCAGGTGTACAGTGATTCCTAGGTCGGGTGTACAGTGATTCTTAGACCGGGTGTACAGTGATTCCTAGACCGGGTGTACAGTGATTCCTAAACCGGGTGTAGTGTAATTTCTAGACCGGATGTACAGTGATTCCTAGACTAAGTGTACAGTGCTTCTTAGACCGGGTGTACATTGATTCCTAGACCGGGTGTAAGTGATTCCTAGACCGGGTGTACAGTGATTACTAGACCGGGTGCACAGTATTCCAGACTGGGTGTACAGTGATTCCTAGACCTGGTGTACAGTGATTCCTAGACCGGGTTTACAGTGATTCCTAGACTAGGTGTACACTAATCCTTATACTGGGTGTACAGTGTTTCCTTGACCAGGAGTACAGTTATTCCTAGGCCGGGTGTACAGTAATTCCGAGACTGGCTGTACAGTGATTCCTAGACCGGGCGTACGGTGATTCCTGATCACGTGTACAGTGATTACTAGACCCGGTGTACAGTGATTCCCCGGCTAGGTGAACAGTGATTCCTTTAACGGGTGTACTGTGATTCCTAGACCTGGTGTACAGTAATTCCAGACAGGGTGCACAGTGATTACTCGACCGGGTGCACAGTATTCCAGACCGGGTGTACAGTGTTTCCTAGACCGGGTGTACAGTGATTCCTGTAGTGTATGTACTTTGCAGAAGGAACTATATTCTGCAGCCCCTGTATACTACAGTACCAGTCGTGACCACACCTGTATATAAGCCTGTGTAGTAACATTTGCATAGTAGTTCCAGGTTGCCTCCATTCAGTAAAGACCTGTTATAACCAACTCCTGCAGTCCGTGTCTCAATTATACACGGACATAATACTGGCGACGAGCAGATACGAACTTACCTACAGTCTGTACCACCTCATGGGGATCCATCCCTGAAGCAAAGTTATCAGAGGTCGAGGCCAGAAGGAAGAAAGAAACAGAAGAAATGGGCGTCGACCATGGGCATCCGCCTCTGAGTCAGCGGAGTTGAAGATTTGCAGGAGAGGCTGTCGAGAGCGGGGCTTGGTTATCCTGTCGATGGTGCTTCAGCTAATCGGGCTGGTGGCAGGTAGTACACTGATCCTGGGCTGCGGCGGTCTAGAGCTCGAGCGGTTGGCTTTGCAACGGGGCCGAGCAGCGTTGTCGGGAAGAGGAGAGAGAGAGAGGGTGGAGCACACAGGGCGTGGCCGGTGCTACGAAGCCGGGCAGCGTACAGACCCGAGAAGAGGGAGGCAAGTGTCCCGCAGGGTTGTTCCGACGATGGGGAAATAATAAAAATTAAACGCGCAGAAAGCCGCGAGGAGCTGCAGTTTGCCATGGGAACCGCGGAGAGCGGCGTTAGCAGCAGCGTGGGGGGAAGTGCGCGAAGACCATAGGGCGTCGCCATCAAGGCATAAAACACTAGCAACAGCGCAACAGCGGAGAAGACAGAACGCGTGGGAGGCGCCATC
Organism: Somniosus microcephalus; assembly: GCF_052327205.1. Classification (NCBI taxonomy): domain Eukaryota; kingdom Metazoa; phylum Chordata; class Chondrichthyes; order Squaliformes; family Somniosidae; genus Somniosus; species Somniosus microcephalus. Next base: position 213,643,032 of record NC_140993.1, on the reverse strand, counting down.
TTAATCCAGCGGGGAAGAAGGCAAAGCGTGGGAGGCGCCATTTTGTTAAATCGGGGAAGAAGGCAAAGCGCTGGAGGCGCCATCTTAGATTTCCAAGATGCCGAAGACTGGCAATATCACTGCCTTCGATAATGCAATAGAAGACTGGACCACGTATGTGGAAAGAGTCGAGGTATATTGCGAGGCAAACGAAGTAGCCGATGAGATAAAGGCATCGGTACTGCTAAACTTAATGGGCGCAAGAACGTACGGCCTATTGCGGGACCTGATTACTCCAGCCAAACTGAAGGCGAAGAGTTTTAACGAAATTGTTGCTATCCTACAGGAACACCTAAATCCTACACCGCCGCTGATAGCAGAAAGATTTAAATTCCACAGGAGAAATCAGCATAAAGATGAGAGCAATGCTGATTACCTTACGGAACTATGCAAGCTATCAAAGCACTGCCAGTTCGGAGCAGGACTGGCAGATACCTTACGGGACAAATTTGTCTGTGGACTCCTGAGTGAAGGAACCCAGAAGAGGTTACTCTCAGAGAAAGAGCTGACGCTAGATAAGCCTTTCAGCGTGGCAGTATCGTACGAAGCAGCAGCAAGGGGAGCTGCGGAAATACAGCAAAAGCCACAGGAATACGGCACCCACAAAATGACACGGGGATTTGCAAAATGTTATCGCTGCGGCAGAACAACCCATGACCAGAAGGACTGCTGGTCCAAGGACAAAATACGCAGGCAATGCGGAAAGATGGGACACATTGCACGAGTTTGCAGGTCTGGGAAGAAGACCAACAACAACAAAAAGGCTACTAAGGAACCGCACAGGAAAGTACAAAAGATGACGGACAGTAGTTCCGAAGACCAGATGAGCGATAGTGAATCCGGGAACAAGAGACTAAGCTGTCTCAAACTTCACAACGTAATCGCAAAAGAGGATCACCGAACCACTTGGGTCACCCTCACGATAGCAGGGTCCCAAGTCAAGATGGAATTGGATACAGGATCAGCTCTAACCGTCATGAATCGACGAGACTACGAGCGGCTATTCTCACACATACCCTTGAAAGAGTCATCCATTGTCTTGAAGACGTATACGGGGCAAACAGTATACACCAGAGGGAAAAGTAAGGGTGCCTGTCGAATACAACAGCAAGGAAAGACAGAAATTGTATCTATACATACTGCAAGATGGTGGACCACTGCTATTGGGACGTGAATGGATCAGAAAGATAAGTTTAGACTGGCACTCCATTCAGGCACTGACGGTGGCTGGTAAAAAGGATGACAACGTCACTCCTGGACGATTGTCAACAATCTTAGCTAACACCAAAGAGGTATTTCAACAAAAACTGGGCACTCTTAAAGGCGTAACCGCCTCGATAAAAATAGAAGAGAATGCAAGTCTCAAGTTCTTCAAAGCAAGACCGGTACCATATGCAATTCGCCCAGCCGTCGAGGCAGAGCTGGAGAATCTGAAGAATGCAGGCGTGTTATCTAAGGTAGACTGGAGCGAGTGGGCGACACCCATCGTTCCTGTCATGAAGAAAACATTAAACAATAAATCTGAGGAGCCAAGGAAGGTTCGCATCTGTGGGGACTTCAAGGTGATGGTGAACCCAGTCCTTCACACAGTACAATATCCTCTTCCAAGGATAGAAGATATCTTCACCTCACTATCTGGAGGGAAGCGTTTTACAAAAATTGACCGAGCACAAGCATATTTGCAGATGGAGGTTGAAGAATCCTCTAGGAAGTATCTCACGATAAACACTCACAAAGGTCTTTACCAGTATAATCGACTGGTATTCGGAATAGCATCAGCTCCGGCGATATGGCAAAGAGCGATGGAACAAGTCCTGCAAGGAATTCCGGGGACTCAGTGTTACTTGGACGACATCCTAGTGACAGGTGACAATGACAGTGAACACCTTGCCAAACTAGAGCAGGTGCTCACTAGGCTACGTGAACATGGGCTATGGGCCAATCACCCCAAGTGCGAGTTTTTTAAGAAACAGATATCGTATTGTGGCCATGTGATTGATGACGAGGGGTTACATAAGTACCCTGACAAAATTGAAGCGGTAGTTAAGGCTCCAGCGCCTGAAAATGTGTCGCAACTGAGGTCATTCTTCGGATTGGTGAATTACTACCATAAGTTTTTGCCGAATTTGTCCACAATTCTGCACCCACTGAACGCCCTACTACAAACGGGAGTAGCATGGAAATGGAGCGATGAATGTAAGCGGGCCTTTCAGAAGAGTAAGGACCTAATCACTTCAAGAGAAGTATTGGCTCACTACAACCCATCACTACCGATAAGACTGGCGTGTGATGCGTCTCCCTACGGCATTGGGGCGGTACTGTCACATAAATTCCTTGATGGTTCAGAGAGGCTGATAGCTTTTGCGTCACGCTCGTTAACTTCAGCCGAGCGTAACTACGCCCAGATTGACAGAGAGGCCCTCAGCCTGGTGTGGGGGGTGAAGAAGTTCAATCACTACCTGCACGGTCAGAAATTTACTCTACTTACTGATCATCAACCTCTTGTCTCCATTTTCAACCCTCAGAAGGGCGTACCGATAATGACAGCACAACGGCTACAGAGGTGGTCCCTTTTCCTAGGGGCACACCAATATGACATCGAGTACAAAGGAACTAAACAGCATGGGAATGCTGATGGATTGTCGCGCCTACCGTTGCCGAAGGTGGAAGAAGAACTTGCAGTGGATCCAGTGGAGATATTCCACTCGACCATAGTCGAATGTCTCCCTGTGACGAATGCAAACATAGAAAAGGAAACACGAAATGACCCGACACTCTCCTGGGTCTATGATTTAACGGTGAAGGGATGGCCAGCACATGGCGAACCACTGCTGCCAGCATTCTTGCCGAGAAGAGAACAGCTGTCAGTGTGCAGAGGAACCTTGATGTGTGGATCCAGAGTAGTAATTCCACCCAAATTGAAGGGTAGAGTGCTCAATGAGGGTCATCTGGGAGGGTAAAAATGAAGAACTTAGCCAGAGCGTTTGTGTGGTGGCCGGGCATCGATAGGGAAATCGAAGAGATGACCAAGAGCTGTACAGGATGCCAGAAGGTCCAAAACGCCCCACCACAAGCCCCTCTACATCCATGGGAGTGGCCCTCATCTCCATGGCAAAGGGTGCACATTGATTTTGCTGGTCCATTTATGGACTCAATGTTTTTAATTGCGGTGGATGCACATTCAAAGTGGCCAGAGGTAATAAAAATGTCCTCAACCACCACAGAAAAAACTATCACAGTCTTACGAACCATATTCACCAGGAATGGGCTGCCTGAACAGATTTGTTCCGACAATGGACCACAGTTTGTGTCTGAAGAGTTCCGGAGGTTCTTAAAGAACAATGGTGTTAAGCATTACACATCCGCCCCATATCATCCAGCCACTAATGGATTGGCCGAGAGGTTCGTTCAAACATTCAAGAAGGCTATCAAGGCAATGTGTCATGAAGATATACCCCTACAGCACAAGGTGGATAACTTCTTGTTTGCCTACCGGAATGCAACACATGCGGTTACCAACCAAACTCCAGCCATGATGTTCTTCAATCGAAGACTACGATGCCGCTTGGATTTGGTTAAGCCAAACATCAGAAGAGATGTGGAGAACAGGCAGTTTCAGAATATGAATGAAAGGCCGACCAGGAGTTTTAAGATAGGTCAACCAGTTTTGGCCCGGGACTACCGCACAGAGAAATGGCAGCCAGGAACGATCTGTACACGGCAAGGACCTTTAATGTATACCGTGGACGTTGGAGAGAGCATTGTAAGATGCCATGCTGACCAGATTCTAGAGTCACTGGGAAACGTCAACTCCACACCATGATCTGATACACCTGGCGATGAAACCGACGTACCAATTGCATCTACCTCAGAATCGGTGATATTGGAAGCAGACGAACCAAACAACGACATGGATCCCGACTCAACGTTGCCAGAAGAACCTGATACCCCAAAGAGGCGTTATCCAGACAGAATCAGGAAGCCTCCTCAAAGACTGAACTTATAATTGCTTAACTTCAACTAATGTATCTAGCAACTGTAATTGTAAATATGTTATTTCATTGTTAATCAAATGTTATGTACTGTTTAGCTAAAAGGGGAGGAATTGTAGTGTATGTACTTTGCAGAAGGAACTATATTCTGCAGCCCCTGTATACTGCAGTACCAGTAGTGACCACCCCTGTATATAAGCCTGTGTAGTAACATTTGCATAGTAGTTCCAGGTTGCCTCCATTCAGTAAAGACCTGTTATAACCAACTCCTGCAGTCCGTGTCTCAATTATACACGGACATAATAATTCCTAGGTCTGGTGTACAGTGATTAATAGATCGGGTGTTCAGTGATTCCTAGACCAGGTGTACAGTGATTCCTAGACCGGGTTTACAGTGATTCCTGGACTAGGTGTACACTAATCCTTATACTGGGTGTACAGTGATTCCTTGACGAGGAGTACAGTGATTCCTAGGCCGGGTGTACAGTGATTCCTAGGCCGGCTGTACAGTGATTCCTAGACCGGGTGTACAGAGATTCCTAGACCGGGTGTAGTGTAATAACTAGACCGGATGTACAGTGATTCCTAGACTAGGTGTACAGTGATTCTTAGACTGGGTGTACAGTGATTCCTAGACCGGGTGTACAATGATTACTAGACCGGGTGCACAGTATTCCAGACTGGGTGTACAGTGATTCCTAGACTAGGTGTACAGTGATTCTTAGACCGGGTGTACAGTGATTCCTAGACCGGGTGTACAATGATTACTAGACCGGGTGCACAGTATTCTAGACTGGGTGTACAATGATTCCTAGACCTGGTGTACAGTGATTCCTAGACCGGGTTTACAGTGATTCCTGGACTAGGTGTAGACTAATCCTTATACTGGGTGTACAGTGATTCCTTGACGAGGAGTACAGTTATTCCTAGGCCGGCTGTACAGTGATTCCTAGACCGAGTGTACAGTGATTCCTAGACCGGGTGTAGTGTAATATCTAGACCAGATGTACAGTGATTCCTAGACTAGGTGTACAGTGATTCTTAGACCGGGTGTACAGTGATTCCTAGACCGGGTGTACAGTGATTCCTAGACCGGGTGTACAATGATTACTAGACCGGGTGCACAGTATTCCAGACTGGGTGTACAGTGATTCCTAGACCTGGTGTACAGTGATTCCTCGACCGGGTTTACAGTGATTCCTGGACTAGGTGTACACTAATCCTTATACTGGGCGTACAGTGATTCCTTGACCAGGAGTACAGTTATTCCTAGGCCGGGTGTACAGTGATTCCTAGGCCGGCTCTACAGTGATTCCTAGACCGGGTAGACGGTGATTCCAGATCACGTGTACATTGATTACTAGACCCGGTGTACAGTGATTCCCCGGCTGGGTGAACAGTGATTCCTAGACCGGGTGCACAGTATTCCAGACCGGGTGTACAGTGTTTCCTAGACCGGGTGTACAGTGATTCCTAGACTGGGGGTAAAGTGATTCCTAGAACGGGTGTACATGGATTCCTTGACCAGGAGTACAGTTATTCCTAGGCCGGGTGTACAGTGATTCCTAGGCCGGCTCTACAGTGATTCCTAGACCGGGTAGACGGTGATTCCAGATCACGTGTACATTGATTACTAGACCCGGTGTACAGTGATTCCCCGGCTGGGTGAACAGTGATTCCTAGACCGGGTGCACAGTATTCCAGACCGGGTGTACAGTGTTTCCTAGACCGGGTGTACAGTGTTTCCTAGACCGGGTGTACAGTGATTCCTAGACTGGGGGTAAAGTGATTCCTAGAACGGGTGTACATGGATTCCTTGACCGTGGTGATGTCCTTAACGGGTCCTTGATGCTCTTCTCATGAATATGAAACTGTTCCCTTTTGTCTGGGTCAACATTTAGATGGCCTTTATCTACAGGCCAATCTTGACTGGATCTGTATCCAATCTATATGTATATGTGGGTGTCTGGTTTTGTTCTCTCAGAAACGGCTTCCAGAACTTACTTTGGGCTGAATCCACAAAGCTGTCTGAGGATTTGCAGGAACCATTTTAAAGTGTCCCAATAAGCTGATCATGGGGTCTGGTGGCCATTTTGAATGCCCCTTTCTCTGGGCTTCTTTTAAAATAGTCTTTAAAATCATGGCCTCTTCTGCCATTCGACCCTTTATACTATGAAGTGCAATTTTGCGAATCCTACAAAGGCCCCCAGAGACCAGGTAGGCCTCACAGTGTCGGCGGGAATTTCAGCGGCAGCAGCGAGGCTATAAAAGGCCCCCAGAGACCAGGTAGGTTTACTAATCTCCAATCTCACAGAGGGAGAGAAGTAAAAAGTAATCGAAGTGTGACATCACCAGAAAGCAGGTAAGTGATTGGTTGGTGAGTATTTCTCTCTTTTTAATCTTTAACTCTGTGGTTTATAGTCTCTAAGCTCTCTGTGGTGTAGTGGGGAGAGTTTGTAAACCAGGATCCTTAAATATATTATTTAACTGTAGTGAAATTGGTGGGATTGATTTGATTTAATTTAATTGCAATTAACTAAAGGGTAAGTCATGGCAGGACAGCCCGGTGCCGTGGTATGCTCCTCCTGCGATATGTGGGAACTCAGGGATACTTCCTGTGTCCCTGACAACCATGTGTGCAGGAAGTGTGTCCAGCTGCAGCTACTGGCAGACCGCATTGCGGCGCTGGAGCTGCGATTGGATTCATACTGGACCATTCGCAATGCTGAGGACATCGTGAATAGCACGTTTGATCAGTTGGTCACACCGCAGGCAAAGGTTGGACAGGCAGAAAGGGAATGGGTGACCAACAGACAGAGTACTAGACACAGGCAGGTCGTGCAGGGGTCCCCTGTGGAAATCCCCATCTCAAACAGATACACCACTTTGAGTACTGTTGGGGGGGATGTCTTACCAGGGGAAGGCAGCAGCAGCCAACTTCCTGGCACCAGGAGTGGTTCTGCTGCACAGGACGGGAGGAAAAAGAGGGGTAGAGCTATAGTAATAGGGGATTCTATTATAAGGGGAATAGATAGACGTTTCTGCGGCCGCAAACGAGACTCCAGGATGGTGTGTTGCCTCCCTGGTGCAAGGGTCAAGGATGTCTCAGAGCGGCTGCAGAACATTTTGGAAGGGGAGGGTGAACAGCCAGTTGTCGTGGTGTATATAGGTACCAACAACATAGGTAAAAAAACGGGATGAGGTGCTAAAAGCTGAATATAGGGAGTTAGGAGGTAAATTAAAAAATAGGACCTCAAAGGTAGTAATCTCAGGATTGCTACCAGTTCCACATGCTAGTCAGAGTAGAAATAGAAGGATATTTCAGATGAATACGTGGCTAGAGGAATGGTGTGAGGGGGAGGGATTTAAATTCCTGGGACATTGGAACCTGTTCTGGGGGAGGTGGGACCAGTTCAAACCGGACGGTTTGCAGCTGGGCATGGCCGGGACCAATGTCCTCGGGGGAGTGTTTGCTAGTGCTCTGGGGGAGGGATAAACTAAAATGGCAGGGGGTTGGGAACCTGAGCAGAGGGACAGAGGAAAGGGAAACAAGGATAAAAGAAAAAGATAGGAAGGAGAAAAACAAAAGTGGCAGTTAGAGAAATCAACAGTTTAAATCAAACATGGCCACAGTAAATAATAATTCTAATAGGTCTAAGAGCGTTAAAAAAACAAGCCTGAAGGCTTTGTCTCTTAATGCGAGGCGTATTCGTAATAAGGTGGATGAATTAGCTGCGCAAATAGAGGTAAACGATTATGATTTGATTGGGATTACGGAAACATGGCTGCAGGGTGGCCAAGGCTGGGAACACAACATCCAGGGGTATTCAATATTCAGGAAAGATAGGCAAAAAGGAAAGGGAGGTGGGGTAGCATTGCTGGTTAAAGAAGGGATTAATACAATTGTAAGGAAGGATATTAGCTCTGATGATGTGGAATCTGTATGGGTAGAACTGAGAAATACCAAGGGGCAGAAAACGTTAGTGAGAGTGGTATATAGACCTCCAAACAGTAATGCGGAGGTTGGGGATGGCATAAAAAGGGAAATTAGAGAAGCGTGCAATAAGGGAACAGCAGTCATCATGGGTGACTTTAATCTACATATAAATTGTGCGAACCAAATTAGTAACAATATGGTTTCCTGGACCAATATGTCGAGGAACCAACCAGAGATCAGGCCATCTTAGACTGGATATTATGTAACGAGAAAGGATTAATTAACAATCTTGTTGTACGAGGCCCCTTGGGTCGGAGCGATCATAATATGATAGAATTCTTCATTAAGATGGAGAATGAAGTTGTTGACTCAGAGACTAGGGTCCTGAATTTAAATAAAGGAAACTATGATGGTCTGAGGCACGTGTTGGGTAGGATTGATTGGGGAATGTCACTCAAAGGGTTGACGGTGGAGAGGCAATGGCAAACATTCAAAGACCGCATGGATGAACTACAGAATTTGTTCATCCCAGTTTGGCATAAAAATAAAACAAAAAAGGTGACTCAACCATGGCTAACAAGGGAAATTAGGGATAGCATAAGATCCAAGGAGAGGACATATAAATTGGCCAGAAAAAGCAGTAAACCTGAGGATTGGGAGCAGTTTAGGATTCAACAAAGGAGGACAAAGGGATTAATTAAGAAGGGGAAAATAGAATATGAGAGTAAGCTTTCAGGGAACATAAAAACTAACTGTAAAAGCTTTTATAGATATGTGAAGAGAAAAAGATTGGTGAAGTCAAGCGTAAGTCCCTTGCAGTCAGAATCAGGGGAATTTATAATGGGGAACAAAGAAATGGATGACCAATTAAATATATATTTTGGTTCTGTCTTCACAAAGGAGGACACAAATAACCTCCCAGAGATGTCGGGGAACATAGGGTCTGATGAAAGGGAGGAACTGAAAGAAATCAGTATTTGTAGGGAAATGGTGTTAAGGAAATTGATGGGATTGAAGGCCGATAAATCCCCAGGGCCTGATAATCTACATCCTAGGGTACTTAAGGAAGTGGCCCTAGAAATAATAGATGCATTGCTGATCATCTTCCAACATTCGATGGAATCTGGAACAGTACCCATGGATTGGAGGGTATCTAATGTTACCCCACTATTCAAAAAAGGTGGTAGAGAGAAAACGGGGAATTACAGACCGGTAAGCCTGACATCGGTAGTGGGGAAAATGCTAGGGTCCATTATAAAAGATGTAATAGCAGAGCACTTGGAAAACAGTGACAGGATCAGACGAAGTCAACATGGATTTACAAAGGGTAAATCATGCTTGACTAATCTACTGGAATTTTTTGAGGATGTAACTGGTAAAATAGATAAGGGAGAACCTGTGGATGTGGTGTATTTGGACTTTCAGAAGGCTTTCGATAAGGTCCCGCATAAGAGATTAGCGTGTAAAGTTAAGGCACATGGGATTGGTGGCAAGGTACTGACTTGGATAGAGAACTGGTTGGCAGACAGAAAGCAAAGAGTTGGAATAAACGGGTCTTTTTCCGAGTGGCAGGCAGTGACTAGTGAGGAAGGTTGTTCTTGCCATGGAAGGAGTTCAGCGAAGATTCACCAGGCTGATACCTGGGATGGCAGGAATGACGTATGAGGAGAGATTGGATCGATTGGGCTTGTACTCGCTGGAGTTTAGAAGAATGAGAGGGGATATCGAAACTTATAAAATTCTAACAGGAGTAGACAGACTAGATGCTGGAAGGATGTTCCCGATGGTCGGGGAGTTCAGAACCAGGGGTCACAGTCTAAGGATAAAGGGTAGGCCATTTAGGACAGAAATGAGGAGGAATTTCTTCACCCAGAGAGTGGTGAACCTGTGGAATTCTCTGCCACAGAGGCCAATTCATTAAATATATTCAAGAAGGAGTTGGATATATTTCTCAAGGCTAAAGGGATCAAGGGGTATGGGGAGAAAGCAGGAACCAGGTATTGAATTTGGATGATCAGCCATGATCGCATTGAATGGCGGAGCAGGCTCGAGGGGCCGAATGGCCTACTCCTGCTCCTATCTTCTATGTTTCTATGTTTACTTTAATTTTTACAACGGGTGTACAGTGATTCCTAGACTCGATGTATTGTGATTCCTAGTACTATCATTTAACACCAGGTACTTTATTGCCAACAGGTCATTTTCATCAAATCAACATTTTTGAGCAGGATTTGCAGCATCCCTTGCACAAAGTTGAACCAGGAGACTACAGGTGACTACATCACAATGTCGTGCTACTGCCCATAGAGGAGCCTGCTGCATTATTGCCAGTGTCAATGAGCCTTCAGCTTTAGTGCCACACCATGACATAGTCTCACAAGATTAATTGTTGGCTTTGTCATGCAATGGTTCGCAATTCGATAAGTCTGTTTTTGCATAAGCAACAGTTTTTTTTTATATAAAACACTTGCTCATTAACTGGCTCAATTAAAAACATAAAAGAAGTTACAATGTTACAAAGGGTGGATTAATTGTATGAATGTTCTTTTGTCTCTGAAACTTCACTTTCCATCCACTTGAGCCTACCTTACCTTCACACTTATTTCAGCTCTGGATCTCCTATCTGTTACTTAAAGCCGCAGTCCTTCAGTTTCATTATATATCCAGCTGATTTCATATCTTTTAACAGTTTTAAGATATCAATAAATTGGTCAAGTGGGCAGAACAGTGGCAAATGGAATTCAATCCGGAGAAGTGTGAGGTAATGCATTTGGGGAGGGCTAACAAGGAAGGGGAATACACATTAAATGGTAGGACACTGAGTAGTGTAGAGGAACAAAGGGACCTTGGAGTGCATGTCCACAGATCCCTGAAGGTAGCAGGCCAAGTAGATAAGGTGGTTAAGAAGGTATACGGAATGCTTGCCTTTATTAGCCGTGGTATAGAATACAAGAGCAGGGGGGTTTATGCTTCAACTGTATAAAACACTCGTTAAGCCACAGCTGGAGTACTGCGTGCATTTCTGGTCACCACATTACAGGAAAGATATGATTGCACTAGAAAAGGTACAGAGGAGATTTACAAGGATGTTGCCGGGAATAGAGAATCTTAGCTATGAGGAAAGATTGGATAGGCTGGGTCTGTTTTCCTTGGAACAGAGGAGGCTGAGGGGAGACTTTATTGAGGTGTATAAAATTATGAGGGGCCTAGATAAAGTGGATAGAAAGGACCTATTTCCCTTAGAAGAGGGGTCAAAAAAGGGGCCACAGATTTAAACTAATTGGGGGAAGGTTTAGAGGGGATTTGAGGGGAAATGTCTTCACCCAGAGAGTTGTGGGTGTCTGGAACTCACTGCCTGAAAGGGTGGTAGAGACAGGAACCCTAACCACATTAAAAAATTACTTGGATGTCCACTTGGGATGCTCTAACCTGCAGGGCTACGGACCAAGAGCTGAAAAGTGGGATTCGGCTGGATAGCTCTTTGTTGGCCGGCGAGGACACGATGGGCCGAAATGGCCTCCTTCCGTGCTGTAAATTTCTATGATTCTAGTAAGCAACAGTGATGGGTTGACTGAGCAGCGAGGCTATGAGTAAGTAGTTTTGTTGCAATAATTTAAGTTTAGCTAGTAACAAGTGTGGGGAAATATCAAAATCATATTATTCACAGCATGGCATCCCAGTGACAAGGTGACGTCACAAAGTAGTTTGGGTCGATTTTGTCACTGGTGTGTTCGCTGGTTACCCTTGGTGTGGGGACATTTATATTTATCATCCTCCTTCTTCTTCTTAGGCAGTCCTTCGGAACCGAAGATGACTTGCTTCCACATTAAAAATGAGTTCGCAGGTGACTGATTAGTCCAATGCGGGACCTACAGTCTCTGTCACAGGTGGGGCAGACGGTGGTTGAAGGGGCGGGTGGGTGGGGTGCTTGGGTTGACGTGCGCTCCTTGCGCTGCCTGCGCTTCGCTTCCGCTTGCTCCCGGTGAAGAGACTCGAGGTGTTCGGCGTCTTCCCGGATGCTTCTCCTCCACTTTGAGCAGTCTTGGGCCAGGGATTCCCAGGTGTCGGTAGGGCTGTTACACTTTTTCAAGGAGGCCTGGAGGGTGTCCTTGAAGCATTTCCTCTGCCCACCTGGGGCTCTCCTGCCATGCCGGAGCTCCGAGTAGAGCACTTGTTTTGGGAGTCTCGTATCGGGCATGCGGACAATGTGACCCCTCCATCGGAGCTGATCGAGCGTGGTCAAAGCTTCGATGCTGGGGATGTTGGCCTGAGCAAGAACACTGACATTGGTGCGCCTATCCTGCCAATGGATTTGCAGGATCTTGCGGAGGCAGCGTTGGTGGTATCTCTCCACTGCTTTGAGGTGCCTGCTGTACATGGTCCATGTTTCTGAGACATACAGCAGGGCGGGTATCACTGCTGCTCTGTAGACCATGAGCTTAGTGCCGGGTTTGAGCTCCTGGTCTTCAAACACCCTCTTCCTCAGGCGACCGAAGGCTGCACTGGCACACTGAAGGCGGTGTTGGACTTTGTCGTCGACGTATGCCCTTGTTGACAGTAGGCTCCCATGGTATGGAAAGTGGTCCACGTTGTCCAAGGCCTTGTCATGGATTTTGATAATCCGGGGGCAGTACTGTGTGGTGGGGGCAGGTTGGTAGAGGACCTTTGTCTTACGGATGTTTAGTTTAAGGCCCATGCTCTCGTACACTTCGGTGAAGGTGTTGACGATGGTATGGAGTTTGACCTCCGAGTGAGCGCAGACGCAAGCATCATCTGCATACTGTAATTCGACAACAGAGGATGAGACGACCTTGGATCTGAACTGGAGGCGATGGAGGTTGAACAGTTTCCCGTTTGTTCTGTAAATTAGCTCCACTCCAGTGGGGAGTTTACTGAAGGTGAGATGGAGCATTGCAGCAAGGAAGACCGAGAAGAGCGTTGGTGCGATGACACAGCCTTGCTTGACCCTGGTTCTTACGTGAATTGGGTCTGTGGTGGAACCGTTGGTCAGGATCATGGCTTGCATGTTGTCATGAAGCAGGCGGAGGATAGTGACAAACTTTTGAGGGCAGCCGAATTTGAGGAGGACACTCTATAATCCCGCACGGTTGACAGTGTCGAAGGCCTTTGTGAGATCAAAGAAGGCCATGTACAGCGGTTGGTGCTGTTCCCGGCAGTTCTCTTGTAATTGACGTGCGGTGAAGATCATGTCCATTGTGCCCCTTAGTGGGCGGAATCCGCATTGCAACTCTGGGAGGAGCTCTTCAGCCACTGGAAGAAGGCGATTGAGGAGGATTCTTGTGATGACTTTCCCTGTGGCAGACAGCAGGGAAACTCCCCTCTAATTACCGCAATCGGACTTGTCACCTTTCTTGAAGATGGTCACAATTACAGCATCTCTGAGATCCCCTGGCATGCTCTCCTCCTTCCAGATAAGAGAAATGAGTTCATGAATTCGCACCAGTAGTGCTTCTCCGCCATGCTTTAGTGCCTCGGCGGGGAGTCCATCTGCTCCTGAGGCCTTGTTGTTCTTCAGTTGTCGGATGGCCTTTTCAACCTCATGCCGGGCTGGGGTTGTGCTGAGATGGTGGCGGGTAGCAGGCTGTGGGATGGCGTTGAGGACACTCGTGTTGAAGACAGAGTCGTGGCTAAGGAGATCTTTGAAGTGCTCCTTCCAGCGGGCACTGACTGCCTCTCTGTCCTTGATGAGTACCTCTCCGTTCTTGGCCCGCAGTGGTGAAGGGCCTTGGATGCTTGGGCCGTAGATGGTCTTGACTGCGCTAAAGAATTCACACACGTCGTGGTTGTCGGCTAGCTGCTGGATCTCCTGCGCTTTCTCCACCCACCATCTGTTCTTTAGGTCGCGGGTTTTTTGTTGGACCTCGACCTTCAGGCTTCTGTAGAGCTGCTTTCTTGCTCTCGAGTTCTGTTGCTGTTTCCAGATCAGGAATGCCTTGCACTTGCGGCTTATTAGCTCCTGGATCTCCTGGTCATTCTTGTCAAACCAGTCTTGGTGTTTCCTGGTTGAGTGACCGAGCGTCTCTTCACAGGTGCTGATTATGGAGGCCTTGAGTGCAGATCAGACGTTGTGGGCACTCTGTATCTCTGCATCACTGGGAGTTGTCAGGTTGTTTGTGAGGCGCAGGCGCTTTCTTAGCGGGGTCTTTGAGTGCTCCAGTGTTAATTTTCCTGTGGCATTGTTTCTGTTACCGCCGCTGTTTTGGGGCTACATTGATGGAGATGACAGAGTGCCCTAAGTGAGACCCTGCAAGCAGGGGAAGGCCAGCTCAAGGAGCAAGGTGGTAGTTAAACCTTCTTCTGGAAAGGCAAACCTGAAGAAGAATGCCGCCTCCATGGGGTAGGCTTTGCCATAATAAATGAACTGGTTGGGCATCTCAGAGACTCCCCTAGCGGTATAAACGAGCGCCTCATGACTCTTCGACTCACCCTAGCCCGGAACCAGTGCGCTACGGTCATCAGTGCGTATGCCCCAACACTGGAAGCCACAGACGAGACCAAAGAGGAATTCTACTCCAGCCTCGAACAATCCCTGTCCTGAGTCCCAACGGGTGACAAGATGATCCTCCTTGGTGACTTTAACGCCAGAGTTGGAAAGGACACAGACCTCTGGGGAGGTGTGATCGGCAGAGGGGGGGTAGGGAAAGCCAACTCCAACGGTACCCTCGTCCTGTCAAAATGCTTAGAACATGGCCTCGTCATAACCAACACCTTATTCTGTCAGAGAGACAAGTACAAGGCTTCATGGCAGCACCCTTGTTCCAAGCACTGGCATCTGCTGGACTACATCATCGTCCGAGCGAGGGACCGCAAGGACGTCCGCATCACCCGCGCCATGACAGAAGCTGATGACTGCTGGACAGACCACTGCCTATTTATCATGTCACAGTGCTAGTGGCGACAGAGAGGGCTAAAAATTTGATTGCCCCCAAAAACGGGCGTGGGGATCGTGATGCGCGATCAACCCATGCCGGTTCAGTAATGCAGGTAGCATGCAAGCTTCGTGCTGCCTGGTAAATATAATGATTGTGGTGTACAGCCCAGCACTGAACAGTTTGCTGAATGGCTGCACGCCTCAGCAAGGGGCCCAGGTTTGTTCGAGGCTAGCACCAATTAAGGCTAGTCTGCACTTCTTAAAGCCAGCCTGCACCCCTTAAGGGGGAGGTTCATTCTTGCTGGAGCAGGTGCTGGAAGCCGTTGTAGAGGAGTGTGTGACCTACAGGAAGGGTGAAGATGACGCAACATGGCAGAGAGAGGGCTTCCAGATTTTCTGATGCAGCACTCGATGCCCTGGTGCAGAAGGTGGACCAGGAGAGTTGTCCTGTATCTACAGGGGGCCGGGAGGCCCTCCAGACAAACTGTGAGAAGGCAGTGGGAGTAGATAGCCATTGTGGTCAGTGCCAGGAGTATAGCCCCAAGGACCTGGATGCAGTGCTGCAAGAAGTTTAATGACCTCACACGAGTGGTGAAGGTCAGTAAATGCATCTTCAAATACTGTATCCCACCAATGGCATCACTAGCCTCAGCCACTGCTCAAATCACCACACCCCCATCACTCACATAGCAACAATCTCTATGAATCTCGACTCATGACTCACAATCATAGCTTCACCTCACACGTAGCACTGCTGCAAGCCTCACACCCACATCTCACAGCTTGCACTCACTGCCAGCTAATCAACCATGACAGGCACATCACCCAAACACATTGCACCACTCATTGACACACTTCTATCTTTCTTGCAGGACAAGATGGATAGAAACTACTGCACCCATGTCTGGGGCAAGTGGTCTGAGCAGAAGATTAACATAAGATAACAAACCACCAAGCACTTGTAAAAACTCACCAAGAGCCAGTAGAAATCAATCAGCAACTAGCCTGAAAGCAGGTGATAATCCCTTTAAATAGCTCTGGTAGGGGTCCTTCTTGCTGCTGAACGCATGTTCAGCTGTGCATCTTTAAGAGAGGGCGTTAGCGGTGAGGTCAAAAATAGCAGTGCTGGCATAAAATCAGCATTACACGCTGACTGATGTCCTGATGTGCATACACGGCAAACTTCAGTGTCAGCTGTGGCTCAGTGGGTAGCACTCTCTAGGTGGGAGGGGCTAGGAGTGAGCAGGTGCTGCTGGTTGCCTGATTACTGCAGGGAGTTGGAGTGAGCTTGTAAAAAGTTGGTGGTGGTTTATTTTTCAGGTTTTAGGGCCTTTTTGGTCCTTAAACAGCAGCCAGATGTTGCTGAGGGGCCCAGAGTGCCGGGCCCCTCAGAGGACAATGGTCCCAGGATGAATTTAATCAGGGGAGAAAATATTGGGGGAGGGGAGAAAAAAATGCACAAAGATTTGGGCCGGGACACCAGGAGGTTTGGAAAAGAAAACGCGGTGGTGGTTCAGTGCGAGGATAAGGAGATAAGAGCTTGGGATATTATCCAGGCGGTACATGAGGACTGCAGCGAGGGAAGCTGCTTTGCCTGCTGACCAAAGCCGAATATTGGGTTCGAGGTGACGGTCAGTGGCCGAGAGGCGGTGAAAAGACTTTTACTGAGTTTGAAGGTTGGAGGTAAGTTCTTGGAGGTATCTCTGCTATATTCTGAAGAGGTGGTGGTCTCATTCTTAAACCTGCCAGTTTATATTGAGGTCGATGTGCTAATAAAAAAATTGGAGTCGTGGGACATTAACATTTTCTCGGCAATAAAGAGGAGCTATTATCCAGGAACGTGGGGAGCAGATGGAACCCATTATGTAAAGGTACAGTTCCCAGAGGGGGTGAAGTCATTGCCGTATAGCTTGAACTTTGAGACAATGGAAGGAGTACAGTACTTCCAG
This sequence comes from Somniosus microcephalus, assembly GCF_052327205.1. NCBI lineage: Eukaryota > Metazoa > Chordata > Chondrichthyes > Squaliformes > Somniosidae > Somniosus > Somniosus microcephalus. The sequence goes on along the minus strand of NC_140993.1, from coordinate 213,626,223 downwards.
GTGCGACATGATAACCAGGTGAAGGTTTGTTATTATTGTCTTGGACACGAACATCTTGTAAGAAGCTGTCCAGACTTGTACTCTTATAACTGCGGTGAGTCTGGACACATCGCTCGGAGCTGCAAAATGGAGAGCTGTGGGGTGTGTCATAAAGGCCCCACCCACTGTGAGTGTGAGGCAGAAGAAAGCCCCTTGAGTGATGAGGAGATAGGAGAAGGAGCAGAAGGTGTGAGTGGAGCGGCTGGAGGAGCGAGCAGGTGGAGGACACAGCTGGTGAATGGAAGGAGAAAAGAGCGCAGGAAGAGGCAGAAAATTGCAGAGCAGAGTGTTGTGTATGTACCTTTAAGGGAAGAACTGGTTTTAGACTGCAGTACCGGCAGTGACCACCCCTGTATACAAGGCCCTAGCAGGCTTCTGTATTTCAGTCTGACGTTACCCTCCGTTCAGTAAAGTACCTGTTAAACTGTTCTCCCGAAGTCCGTGTATTATTGAGGCGCGGACTTTACAGTGGCGATGAGTAAGTTCGGACTCACCTGCAGTGTTGCATCATCTCACGGTGATCTCACCCTGAGAAGAGGTTTCTTGGAGGTCGAAGTCTGAGCAACGGGTGTCGACCGCGGGCTACCGCCCAAGGATTCATCGGTGTTCAGAGAATTGCGGGAGAGGCTGTGGAGAGCTGAGCTTGGCTCCCCAGTTAATCGTGCTAGTAGCAGGTAGTGCGCTGACCCTTCCGGACTGCGGTGGGCTCGAGCTCGATCGAGCGGCTCTACAAAACGGGCCACGCAGCATCGCCGGGAAAAGAAAAAAAAAGAGAGAGAGGGTGGAGCGCACAGGGTGCGGTCGGTGCTCAAGAACCAGGCAGCAGAGAAAAGAAACGGGGGAAGGAAAGTGAGACGCGCCAAAGCCGTGGGTCGCCGCCATTACCCTGTAGAACGCTAGGAGCAGCGTGGCAGCAAGGGGAAGAAGGAAAAGCGCGGGAGGCGACATTTTATCCCGTTGGGGAAGAAGGAAAAGCACGGGAGGCGCCATTTTATTCCATTGGGGAAGAAGAAAAAGCGTGGGAGGCGCCATTTTAAATCACCCAAGATGCCGAAAAGTGGCAGTATCACTGCTTTCGACAACGAGGTAGAAGACTGGACCACATATGTGGAAAGATTTGAAGTGTACTGCGAGGCAAATGAGGTGGGCGATGGAAAGAAGGCGTCGGTATTATTAAATTTGATGGGCGCGAGTACGTACGGCCTATTGCGGAATTTAATTACCCCAGCTAAACCAATGGAGAAAAGTTTTGAGGAGATTGTTAATATCTTACAGGAACACCTAAACCCTACAACGCAGCAGAAAGATTCAAGTTCCATAAAAGAAACCAGCACAAAGATGAGAGCAATGCTGACTACCTTACGGAACTACGCAAGTTATCGAAGCACTGCCAGTTCAGAGCAGGACTGGCAGACACCTTACGGGATAAGTTTGTCTGCGGGCTCCAGAGTGAAGGAGCCCAGAAACGACTACTTTTGAAAAAGGACCTGACGCTAGAACAGGCTTTCAGCGTGGCAGTATCCTACGAAGCAGCAGCACGGGGAGCTGCGGAAATACAACAGAAACCACAAGAATACAGCGCTAACGAAATGACGTATGGAGCAGAAAAGTGCTATCACTGTGGCAGAACAACCCATGAGCAGAAGGACTGCTGGTTTAAGGACAAAGTATGCAGGCAATGCGGAAAAATGGGACATATAGCAAGAATCTGCAGGTCGGGAAAGAAAACCAACACTACAAGAACTACTAAGGAAAAGTACAAGAAAGTAAACAAAATGACAGACGGTAGTTCGGAAGATCAAGAGAGTGATCACGACTCCGGGAGCAGGAGACTAAGTTGTCTAAAGTTACACAACCTGATTGCAAAGGAGGATCACCGAACTATGTGGGTCACCCTCATGATAGCAGGGTCCCAAGTAAAGATGGAATTAGATACAGGATCAGCCCTAACTGTCATGAATCGACGAGACTATGAGCGGCTATTCTCACACATACCCTTAAAGGACACGTCCATTGTATTGAAGACATACACGGGGCAAAAGGTCTACCCCAGAGGAAAAATAAGGGTGCCAGTTAAATATAACGGCAAGGAAACACAGAAACTGTATATATATATACTACAAGATGGAGGACCACCATTATTGGGACGTGAATGGATCCGAAAAATACAATTGGATTGGCATTCCATTCAGGCGCTAACTGTGACTAACAAAAAGGATGATGACGTCGCACCTGGATGTCTGTCACAAATTCTAAACGACGCAGAAGAGGTGTTCCAACAAGGACTTGGGACTCTAAAAGGAGTAAAGGCAACGATAAAGATCGACGATAACACAAACCCAAAATTTTTTAAGGCCAGACCGGTGCCGTACGCAATCCGCCCAGCCGTTGAAGCTGAACTGGAGAGTCTGGAGCGTTCGGGTGTGCTGTCCAAGGTGGACTGGAGCGAGTGGGCCACACCCATCATCCCTGTAATGAAGAAAGCATTGAGCAGCACGCCAGGGGAGCCGAAGAAGGTTCGCATCTGTGGGGACTTCAAGGTGACTGTGAACCCAGTCCTGCACAGAGTACAATATCCACTTCCACGGAGAGAAGATATTTTCGCCTCACTATCTGGAGGGAAACGTTTTACAAAGATTGATCTGGCCCAAGCGTATCTACAAATGGAGGTGGAAGAAGCATCTAGGAAATACCTCACGATAAACACTCACAAAGGCCTTTACCAGTACAATCGACTGGTATTCGGGGTAGCATCAGCCCCGGCTATTTGGCAGAGGGCAATGGAACAAGTCCTGCAAGGGATCCCGGGGACCCAGTGTTATTTGGATGACATCCTGGTGACGGGCGAAAATGACAGTGAACACCTTGCCAACCTGGAGCAGGTGCTCACTAGATTGCTGGAATATGGGCTATGAGCCAACCGCCACAAATGCGAGTTCTTCAGGAGACAAATCTCATATTATGGCCACATGATTGATGAGGAAGGGTTGCATAAGTCGCCAGACAAGATTGAGGCTGTAGTCAAGGCTCCAGCACCGGAAAATGTGTCACAACTGAGGTCGTTTCTCGGACTGGTGAACTACTACCATAAGTTCTTGCTGAATTTATCTACGAGTCTGCACCCACTGAACGCCCTGCTGCAAACTGGAGTAACATGGAAATGGAGTGATGAGTGTAAGCGTGCCTTTCAGGAATGTAAATGCCTAATCACTTCAAAAGAAGTATTGGCCCACTACAACCCAACACTACCGATTCGGTTGGCATGTGACGCGTCACCCTACGGCATTGGAGCGGTGCTGTCACACAAATTCCTTGACGGTTCAGAGAGGCCAATAGCCTTTGCGTCGCGCTCGTTAACCTCAGCCAAGCGTAATTATGCTCAGATTGACAGGGAGGCCCTCAGCCTGGTGTGGGGGGTGAAGAAGTTCAATCACTATCTGCACGGGCAGAAATTCACCCTACTGACTGATCATCAACCCCTGGTCTCCATTTTTAACCCAAAGAAGAGCATTCCGGGGATGACGGCGCAACGGCTGCAAAGATGGTCACTTTTTCTAGGGGCACATCAGTACGACATAGAGCACAAGGGTACGAAACAGCATGGAAATGCTGATGGGCTATCACACCTACCGTTGCCTACGGTAGAGGAAGCACCTGCGGTGGACCCTGTTGAGATATTCCATGCGACCATTGTCGAATGTCTGCCTGTTACAAACTCAAGTATAGAGATGGAAACCCGAAATGACCCGACACTCTCTCGGGTCTATGATTTGATGGTGAAGGGATGGCCAACATATGGCGACTCACTGTTGCCAGCATTCTCGCCAAGGAGAGAACAGGTGTCAGTGTGCCGGGGGACCTTGATGTGTGGATCCCGAGTGGTAATTCCACCCAAGTTGAGAGACAGAGTGCTAAATGAGCTTCATGAAGGTCATCTGGGAGGGGTAAAAATGAAAAGCCTAGCCAGAGCTTATGTGTGGTAGCCGGGAATCGATAAACAAATCGAGGACCTGACCAAGAGCTGCTCAGGATGCCAGAAAGTCCAAAATGCACCACCACTGGCCCCTCTACACCCATGGGAGTGGCCCTCATCTCCATGGCAACAGGTACACATTGATTTCGCTGGTCCATTTATGGAGTCAATGTTTCTAATTGCTGTGGACGCCCATTCGAAATGGCCAGAGGTCATTAAAATGTCCTCCACCACCACGGAGAAAACTATTGCAGTCCTACGGACCATCTTCACTAGGAATGGTTTGCCAGAACAGATTTGCTCCAACAATGGGCCACAGTTTGTGTCAGAAGATTTCCGGAGGTTTCTGAGGAATAATGGGGTGAAACATTACACATCTGCCCCATATCATCCAGCCACAAATGGATTGGCTGAAAGGTTTGTTCAGACCTTTAAAAAGGCAATAAAGGCAATGTATAATGATGACATACCACTATAACACAAGGTAGATAATTTCTTGTTTGCTTACCGGAATGCGACACATGCAGTCACCAACCAAGCTCCAGCCATAATGTTCTTCAACCGAAGGCTAAGATGTCGCCTGGATTTTCTCAAACCAAACATAAGGCGAGATGTTGAGGATAAGCAATTCCAGCACACCAACGAGAGGCCAACCAGGAGCTTCAAGATAGGGCAACCAGTCTTGGCCCGTGACTACCGAACAGAAAAATGGCAGCCAGGAATGATATGCACACAGCAGGGACCACTAATGTACACAGTGGACGTTGGAGAGAGCATCGTGAGACACCATGCTGACCAGATTCTGGAGTCACAGGAACAAGCCAAACCTATACCACGAGCATGTGCACCTGATAATAAACCCGAAGTACAGATTGCGTCTACCTCAGAAGCAGTGGTATTGGAAGCTGACGAACTAACCAATGACAATGAGCCAGAATCGACTCCACCGCAAGAACAGGATACTCGAGAAAGGCGCTATCCAGTCAGGATTAGGAAGCCTCCTCAAAGACTGAACTTATAAATGATTATTTCAGTTGATGTATATAGTACCCAGAAAATTGTAATTGTAATTAGTTATTATTTAGTTGTTAAATGATTGTTATGTACTGTTTAGTAAAAGGGGAGGAATTGTTGTGTATGCACCTTTAAGGGAAGAACTGGTTTTAGACTGCAGTACCGGCAGTGACCACACCTGTATAGAAGGCCCTAGCAGGCTTCTGTATTTCAGTCTGACGTTACCCTCTCTTCCATACCTCATTCTCAGCATTGCTGGCTGTGCAGCTGCCTCAGTCAGCAGGAGGAGAAGGAGCAGCCAAACCAGGAGAGTGGAGAGTGGACTAAAGTGGTGGTCCCCTGACCAGGAAGAGGAGGAGAATGCTGGACCACCACCACCAACTCCACCATCATCACAACAACAGAGGTGCCTGGAGAGAGAGGACAGAGGAGGAGAAGGAGAAAGGAGGCCTGCAATAACATTAACCAGGGGAGAGGCCTTTCCCATTACTGCCTCCCCAAATTGGCCTCCACTTCAGGAGAGGGAGAGAGGGGAGAGAAACCACCATCAACCAACACCAACTGTTTGGAAGGAGGGAGGAATATCATCTTTCAGAATATCTACAGGTGGGTGTTATTTGGGGCACTCTCCCAAAGACTTTGTATTTTAGGTGGGGGGAGAAAAGAAGAAACAAGGCCAGAACATCAAGGGGTGTCTATGTGTGTGTGTGGCTCTTGCTAAAATCTAGGCCACACACACCACTAATAAGCTCCCTTTCTATTGCCTGACCTGGGACAGCTGGAGCTGCCTAGGTGAAGCCCATTTCACATAATACATCGTTAAGACCTGGTGTGGGACTGAGCCTGGGGCATCTCCAGCTTTCCCATGTGAAGACATCTTCTCCCCCTGCCAGAAGACCACCACAATCAAAGACTTTAAATTTCCATCAGGAGAGTGCACCCCTGCCAACACCCACCCACCATCCTGAGTGGCAACCCTGCCCTTGCGGCCTCCCTCCTTCCCACCCCCCCTCTCTCTCTCTCTTTGTCTCTCTCTGCCTCTTTCTCTAAGGCACCTCGATTTACTCTATTAATTAATTGCCTATTGAGCAGAGGGGAGAAGGCCCCTCTCCCAATCTCAGTCAATAACGGGAGAGGTGTGCCTTCATTTTAAACAGCTCCCTCTGCTCAATAGAGGACCAAAAAATACCTGAGGCCATTTCCATCTTCAGGCCTGTGACTTGGGGTGAGTGTAGCCCTTTATAATACCACCCCAGAATGGTGACTGCATCTTCGCCGGTGATGGGGCCAGCCAAGACGTATGCGGGAGTGGCAGCCACAGCCACAGCTGCTCCTGCTGCTTCTGCTGCCCCGTCACCATTCAGACTGATGTCAAAAAAGCTTGGGGTGAAGAGCTACACTCACCCCACTATGACTATTGAGGCCTGCGTTAAAGCCATGGCTGGCGTTGCCGGCCCCTCATCCATCGTAGCGGCCTCAAAAATGTACGGGAAGGCTGTGTTCTTCCTGGGGTCGGAGCGGGCGGTGTCCCTGGCCGTCGCCAAGGGGCACACCGTGGGCGGGACCTTCCTGCCGGTGGATCCTCTCGAGGCCACCGCGCAGAGAATTGTCATCTCAAACGTCCTGCCCTATGTCCCTGGTGAGATCCTCCTCCCACATTTGCGCCAACTTGGGGATGTGAGGTCGGGGATCACGCCCATCCCGCTCGGCTTCCGGGAAGCCAGCCTTCGCCAGGTCTTCTCCTTCCGGCGCCAGCTGTTCGTCCAGCTGGCGCGGGAGGAGGACACCGACGGGGCATTCGTCGTCCACCACAAGGGGACCACCTATCGTGTCTTCTGGACGTCGGACGGTGTGCGGTGCCACGCCTGCAAGGAGGTGGGACACATCTGGAAAAACTGCCTCGCCTCCAAGGCCGCCGGATCATCTCGTGCGACCGAGGCTGGCGCCGCCGCCGCTCCTCCCCCCGGATCTGCCCGCGCGTTGGGAACATCTGATGCGCGGTCGACGTCGGGGGCCGATGCCACCAAGGCCTCCAGCGGGGGGCAGGGAGCGCGTCCGGCCGGAAAGAAGGCGCGGCGAAAAACTAAACACCTTAGGTCGGGTCCCCCTGTGCAGGGCCAGCCCTTGCCCCTTGCGCCCCTTACACCGCGCTCCTCGCGGAGTTAATCGGGGCAGACGCGAGTGGGAGGGGCCTCGTGCCCGAGCCTGTGGCCGCAACCGCCGTAGTGGTAACGCCAATACCTGCGGCTGGGCTCGGGCCCGAGGAACCCGACAAACCTGCTCCGCCGGAGGGAGCAGAGGAGGAGGCCTCTGCAGACATGGAGGTCTCCCTCGCTCCCTCCGTGCTAAAAAGAAGGTGCGAACCCCTGGAAGAGGAGGAGTACCAGGAGGAGGAAGGTCCCTCTGAGCAGGGGGAGTCGTCGCCCGCCGCGGGTACTGCGCCCCCCCCCCCGCTGTCGTCATCACCAGCGATTGGCAGGGGTCGCCTGTCCCTCGGGAGGCTGAGGCAGATGTGTCTGTCCGGCACATGCCTCCCGGGGATGGGGATGAGACCCTGCCCATGGGGGGGGTCGCGGAACAACCCACGGCTATAGACATTTTATCAGTGCCGTTACCCCTCACCGGGTCGGGCGGCCTGGGGTCTGGGCCGGGCGAGCTCGAGGAAAATGAGCTCGCCCAATGCGACCCGGACATCTCCCAGGGGCTGCTCGACCTGGTAGAGGGTTTCATTCAAAACACCCCATCCGCTGGGTCGGAGGTTGGTGGCGGGGAGGAGGATGGCCCCCTGGCTGCGTATCTGGTGCCGGACGTACTGGAGGAGCTGGGAATTGTTCTCTCCCCGGTTTCTCCGGTCATTCCGGCATCTGGGGTGGAGGGGAGCTCTGAACCGCCGCCGTCTTCTGGCCCAGCGCCCCTAGAGGAGCCCAGGGAGGAATCCTCTGCACCGATCCTGGGGGTGGGATCCGGGCAGAGGCGGGGCTGGCTGGTGCGGCCGAGCCGTTCACTGCGCACTGCGCGACGGACGGATCGGCCGCTGGTGATGAACCCCTGGAGGAGGATGGCGACTCGGTGATGGGCACGGAGGACGATTCGGACTCCAGCGCCGACGAGGCGATGGATGACCTCGTGCCCCTTGCCGAGTCTCCCCTCATTCCCGTAAGGGAACTCCGGGATTTTATGGCCATGTGCCTGGGTCGGCGCAAAACGGTCCAACTGGCCCTCGACAGGTGGTCGGAGCTGGCACTGCTCATCGTGTCCGTCCGCGCCACCGTTAATATCATGGGCGCGGACGAGGGTGTGAACCCGCTCGAGCTGTGTCGGCTCAGAACGTTCCTCACTGGGCTGCTGAGGAAGTGGCTGCTGACCAGCGGCTGCGCTTCCTCCCCCCATTAGGTGTAGGTAGAGGTTGCACTATGCTTCTGACTTGAAGATAACCACAGCCAGCCTCAACATCAACGGCAGCAGGGAGGCGCGCCGCAGATTCAATAACTTCTCGGTCCTTCGGGACGGGAAGTATGTGGTGTGCTTCCTGCAAGAAACCCACTCCGTTCCGGGAGACGAAGCCACGTGGGTCCTGGAGTGGCAAGGAGGGGTCAGCATGAGTCACCTCTCCAACAATTCCAGCGGGGTGGCTAACTTGCTGGCCCCGCATTTTCAGCCGGAGATCTTGGGGGTCAAAGAGCACGTGCCGGGCCGCTTGCTCCAGGTCACTGTTCGCCTGGGAGGCGTGCCGTTCCATCTAGTGAACGTGTACGCCCCTCAGACCGGTGCGCAGCAAGTGCGCTTCTTCAAAGAAGTGTCCGCTCTTTTGTGCTCCGTCGACGTGGGCGAGTGCGTCATCCTCGGGGGGGATTTGAACTGCACCCTCGAGGCGAGGGACCGTTCGGGTCCCCCGCGAAGCCCGGCGGTGATGGAGAAGTTGAGGGACCTGGTCGGGTCCTTCGACTTGGTGGATCCACCCCGACTCCAGCGCCTTCACTAACGTGAGGTCTGGGGGAAGAATGTCCAGAATCGACCGCCTCTACATTTCCCGGGCGTACGTCTCCTGCGTTCCGGCGGCTTCCATGTGGCTGGTGCCATGCACGGACCACCACCTGGTGTGGGCGGAGCTCGCTCCGCTGCACACACGGTGGGGGGTCCGCGTACTGGCATTTTAACAACCTGCTGCTGGAGGACGCGCGGTTCCGGGATTCGTTTCGTCGGTTCTGGGCCGACTGGAGAAGGAAGCGGGGGGGCTTCCCCTCCTTGAGGCTATGGTGGGACGTGGGCAAGGCTCATGTCCGTCTCTTCTGTCAGGAGTACGCGAAGGGGTCGACCAAGAGGCGGGAGGCCCGGGTCGGGCGGTTGGAGAAGGAGGTGCTCGACCTGGAGTCCCGTCTAGGTCAGGTCGTCGAGGACCCGGCCCTGCGGAATTTGTACGAAGAGAAGAAGGGCGCGCTGAAGGACCTGCAGCTCATCGGGTCCCGAGGCGCGTACGTGAGGTCGCGGATCCAGCTCCTGCGGGACCTGGACCGCGGCTCCCCCTTATTCTACTCGCTGGAAAAAAGATGGGGGTCCGTAAGCAGCTCTTGGGGCTGCTGGCTGACGGCGGATCTCTGGTCTCGGATCCGGAGGGAATCAGTTCGCAGACCCGCGCCTATTACGGGGCTCTGTTCTCTCCGGATCCGTCCAGCGAGGACGCGCGCAGAGTTTTGTGGGAGGATCTGCCGAAGGTCAGCCCGGAGGACGCCGAAAAATTGGACGCTCCGCTAAGCCTGGCGGAGCTGACCGGCGCCCTCCACCAGCTCTCCAGGGTAAAGTCCCCGGGGCTGGACGGGCTGACCGTGGAGTTCCACAGGGCGTTCTGGGACGTCTTGGGGGGCGACTACGCGCAGGTCCTGGGGGAAAGTTTGGCGACCGGGGAGATGCCCCTCTCTTGGCGTAGGGCAGTCATTGTCCTGCAGCCTAAGAAGGGCGATCTCCGCCTCCTTAAGAACTGGCACCCGGTCTCCCTCCTCAGCACGGACTATAAAATCTTTGGCAGGGCCATGTCTGCTCGCCTTGGCAACGTGCTGGCCCACATGATCCACCCCGACCAGTCCTACACGGTCCCGGGCCGGACCATCCACGATAACATCCATCTGGTCTGGGACCTGGTCCACCACTCCCAGAGGGCTGGTCTGTCGGTCGCCTTCCTTTCCCTGGATCAGGAGAAGGCGTTCGACAGGGTGGATCATGAGTATCTCTTCGGGACTCTGCGCGCATTCGGGTTTGGGACGCATTTCGTCGCCCAGATCTGACTTCTGTATGCCGCCACGGAGTGTCTGATTAAAGGTAACGGGTCCTTGATGACGCCCCTTCGCTTCAGGAGGGGGGTGCGTCAGGCATGCTCCATGTCCGGTCAGTTATAAGCTGTTTGCGTGGAGCCATTCCTGTGCCTCTTGCGGAAGAGGTTGATGGGACTGGCTCTGCAAGGGCCGGGCATGGAGGTGGTCCTCTCGGCTTACGCCGATGACGTGGTCCTCACGGTCACGGAGCCCGCTGACTTGCGGAGGATGCGGGAATGCCAACAGATTTACTCGGACGCATCCTCCGCCAAGATCAACTGGGAGAAATGTTCAGGACTCCTGGTGGGTCAGTGGCGGGTGGACCCCTGTTGGAGGAGTTCAGGCCTTTCGCCTGGAGCACCACGCACCTCCTCTATTTGGGAGTCTACCTTAGCCCTGCCGAGGACGCCTGGCCGGCGAACTGGCAAGAGCTGGAGGCCAAAGTCACCGCTCGCCTAGTACGTGGGACAGGACTGCTCCGAGTGTTGTCCTACAGGGGTCGAGCACTGCTCATAAACCAGCTGGTGGCCGCCATGTTGTGGTACCGGTTGGTCACTTTGATCCCTCCCCCTGCGTTTGTCGCCAAGATGCAGAAGAAGCTCATCGACTTCTTCTGGGACAAAAGGAAGCACTGGTTCTCTGCCGCGGTTCTGTGTCTCCCGCTTAGGGAGGGCGGTCAGGCGCTGGTGTGCCTTCACACCCAGGCTGCGACTTTCCGTCTTCAGACGCTGCAGAGATACCTGTACGTCGAGAATCCTCCGAGATGGTGTGCACTGGCGACGTATTTCTTCTGCCAGCTGCACGGCCTCAATTACGACAAGCAGCTCCTGTTTGTGAAAGTGAGCGGCAGGCGTGCCGGCCTGCGGGAGCTGCCTGTCTTCTACCAGGAACTGCTATGGGTTTGGAACTATGTCGCTTCCAGGTGGAGCTCTCCCCAATCAGGAGCGGTGGCTCGCCTTCGGGAGCCGCTGCTCAGGAGTCCGCACCTCCACGGCCGCGGGTTCGGGTGGCTGGCGGAGGGCAGGGCTGTGCCTGGCAAGGTGACCAGAGTCGGGGACCTGCTCGCTGGCGGAGGAGCGGGCTGGATGGCGCCGGAGGAGCTGGTGCAGCGCCTCTCCTGGGCCAACGTCCGGCTCGCGGTCGAAGCCATCGAATCGGTGAAACTGGCACTGGGCCCCGGCTCCACTAGGTGTTTCGAGGCGGCTCAGGCATGTGGGGCGATCCCGTCTGAGCTTACCCCCGTTCGGACGGAATTCCTCATCAGCGCCCGGCCCCGAAACTCCCCTCAGGATCCGGTGCCTCACAACTTGAGCCGTCTCGAGGAAATACCCTCCGTGCCTTTTCATTCCGCGCGGAGGGGTTTCCTGTACGGGCTGCTCCTGCACACTCTCCACTTTACCATCTTCGTCTACCGTCCGGACACGCCTTGGCGTGGCGTCTTGCCAACCAGCGGAGGCGGAGGTCCCCAATGGAGGGCTCTCTACGCGGGAGTCCTCCCTTGTTCCATCGGGGACTTGGCCTGGAGGGTGTTGCACGGAGCGGTCCCGTGCAATAAGGTTTTAAGTAGGTTCACGGACTCCCAGGCCGCCTGCATTTTTTGCGGCCTGGAGGAGTCCGTGTTTCACGTTTATATGGAGTGTGAGAGGTTGCAGCCCCTCTTTCACTACTTGAAGGGGCTGCTCCTCGATTTTTGGTTGCACTTCAGTCCCATGCTCTTGATCTACGGTCACCCGGTGCGGAGGGGAGCGGGCAGGTTGGGGGAACTCCTTGTGGGCCTGCTCCTGGGCCTGGCTAAAAAAGCCATCAATTGGTCCAGGCAGTGGGCGGTCGAGGGGGTCGTCCAGCCGGATTGCCTGCCTCTCTTCCGCGGCCATGTTCACGCTCGGGTGGCCCTGGAGATGGAGCACGCGGTGTCCGCCGGTGCGCTTGAGTATTTCCACGACCGGTGGGCGCCGCGGGGACTGGAGTGCATCATCAACCCGGAAAACCAAATTTTAATTTGATTTGTTAAGTTTTAGTTGAACTTTTGTTTACAGTCCAATTTGGTTTTTTTTTTGGTTCAAACAAAAGAGTACCCTCTGTTCCAGACCTCATTCTCAGCATTGCTGGCGGTGCAGCTGCCTCAGTCAGCAGGAGGAGAAGGAGCAGCCAAACCAGGAGAGTGGAGAGTGGAAAGTGGTGGTCTCCTGACCAGGAAAGAGGAGGACAATGATAGGCCACCACCACCACCTCCACCATCATCATCACATCAACAGGGGTGCCTGGAGAGAGAGGACAGAGGAGGAGAAGGAGAAAGGAGGCCAGCAACAACATCAACCAGGGGAGAGGCCTTTCCTATCACTGCCTCCCCAAATTGGCCTCCACTTCAGGAGAGGGAGAGAGGGGAGAGAAACCACCATCAACAGAAAACAACCAACTGTTTGGAAGGAGGGAAGGAGAACATCTTTCTGAACATCTACAGGTGGGTGTTATTTGGGGCACTCTCCCAAAGACTTTGTATTTTAGGTGGGGGGAGAAAAGAGGAAACAAGGCTGGATCATCAAGGGGTGTCTGTGTGTGTGTGTGGCTCTTGTTAAAAACTAGGCCACACACACCACTAATAAGCACCCCTTCTATTGCCTGACCTGGGACAGCTGGCGCTGCCTAGGTGAAGTCCAATTTCATTAATTACATCATTAAGACCTGGTGTGGAACTGAGCCTGGGGCATCTCCAGCTTTCCCAGGTGAAGACATCTTCTCACCCTGACAGAAGACCACTATTTTGTATGTACCTTTAAGGGAATAACTGGTCTCAGACTGCAGTACCAGCAGTGACCACCCCTGTATAAAAGGCCCTAGCAGGCATCTGTAGTTTCAGTTTCCAGGTTGTCTCCATTCAGTAAAGACTTGTTATAATCAACTCCTGCAGTCCGTGTCTCAATTATACACGGACATAATACTGGCGACGATTAAGAAACGAACTTACCTGCAACTCGGCAGCACCTCAGACGATGTTATTGAAGGTCAAAACCAGAAGAAAAAAATAATAATCCAAAGAAACTCGAGAAATGGGCATCGACCGTGGGCAACCGCCCTCCAAATCATCGAATTGAAAAGTGCAGGAGAGACTGTCGAGAGCCAGGCTTGGTTCTCCAGTCTGTGGTTTCCCAGCTAATCGGGCTGGTGGCAGGTAGTGCACTGATCCTTCCTGGGCTGCGGCGGGCTAGAGCTCGATAGGGTAACTCTGCAACGGGGCCGAGCAGCGAGTCGGGAAGCAAAGAGAGAGAGAGAGGGTGGAGCACACAGGGCGCGGCCGGTGCTTCGAAGCCGGGCAGCGTTCAGACCTAAGAAGAGGGAGGGAAGTGTCCCAGAGGGTCCGCTCCACAACGGGAACGGTTCTTCAAGTAACGGAGCAAATATTGAAGCGTGATAGAAAAATTAAAATACTGCGGAGCGCGGCGTTGGCAGCAGCAATCGGGGAGGCGCGAAGACCATAGGGCGTCGCCATTATAGGATAGCAAAATAAATATAATCGCCAGCAACAGCGTTGGCAGCAGCGGCGGGAAAGCGCGGGAGGCGCCATCTTAACTCGGCGGGGAAGAAGGAAAAGCGCGGGAGGTGCCATTTTGATCCATCGGGGATGAAGGAAAAGCGCGGGAGGCGCCATCTTAGATTTTCAAGATGCCAAAGACTGGCGATATCACTGCCTTCGATAATGCAATAGAAGACTGGACCACGTATGTGGAAAGTGTCGAGGTATATTGCAAGGCAAACGAAATAGCCGACGAGAAACAGGCATCGGTATTGCTAAATTTAATGGGCGCAAGAACGTACGGCCTATTGCTCGGGTGTACAGTGTTTCCTAGACCGGGTGTACAGTGATTCCTGTAGTGTATGTACTTTGCAGAAGGAACTATATTCTGCAGCCCCTGTATACTACAGTACCAGTAGTGACCACACCTGTATATAAGCCTGTGTAGTAACATTTGCATAGTAGTTCCAGGTTGCCTCCATTCAGTAAAGACCTGTTATAACCAACTCCTGCAGTCCGTGTCTCAATTATACACGGACATAATACTGGTGACGAGCAGATACGAACTTACCTACAGTCTGTACCACCTCATGGGGATCCATCCCTGAAGCGAAGTTATCAGAGGTCGAGGCCAGAAGGAAGAAAGAAACAGAAGAAATGGGCGTCGACCGTGGGCATCCGCCTCTGAGTCAGCGGAGTTGAAGATTTGCAGGAGAGGCTGTCGAGAGCGGGGCTTGGTTATCCTGTCGATGGTGCTTCAGCTAATCGGGCTGGTGGCAGGTAATACACTGATCCTTCCTGGGCTGCGGCGGTCTAGAGCTCGAGCGGGTGGCTTTGCAACGGGGCCGAGTAGCGTTGTCAGGAAGAGGAGAGAGAGAGAGGGTGGAGCACACAGGGCGTGGCCGGTGCTACGAAGCCGGGCAGCGTACAGACCCGAGAAGAGGGAGGCAAGTGTCCCGCAGGGTTGTTCCGACGATGGGGAAATAATAAAAATTAAACGCGCAGAAAGCCGCGAGGAGCTGCAGTTTGCCATGGGAACCGCGGAGAGCGGCGTTAGCAGCAGCGCGGGGGGAAGTGCGCGAAGACCATAGGGCGTCGCCATCAAGGCATAAAACACTAGCAACAGCGCAACAACAGCGGAGAAGACAGAACGCGTGGGAGGCGCCATCTTAATCCAGCGGGGAAGAAGGCAAAGCGTGGGAGGCGCCATTTTGTTAAATCGGGGAAGAAGGCAAAGCGCTGGAGGCGCCATCTTAGATTTCCAAGATGCCGAAGACTGGCAATATCACTGCCTTCGATAATGCAATAGAAGACTGGACCACGTATGTGGAAAGAGTCGAGGTATATTGCGAGGCAAACGAAGTAGCCGATGAGATAAAGGCATCGGTACTGCTAAACTTAATGGGCGCAAGAACGTACGGCCTATTGTGGGACCTGATTACTCCAGCCAAACTGAAGGCGAAGAGTTTTAACGAAATTGTTGCTATCCTACAGGAACACCTAAATCCTACACTGCCGCTGATAGCAGAAAGATTTAAATTCCACAGGAGAAATCAGCATAAAGATGAGAGCAATGCTGATTACCTTACGGAACTACGCAAGCTATCAAAGCACTGCCAGTTCGGAGCAGGACTGGCAGATACCTTACGGGACAAATTTGTCTGTGGACTCCTGAGTGAAGGAACCCAGAAGAGGTTACTCTCAGAGAAAGAGCTGACGCTAGATAAGGCTTTCAGCGTGGCAGTATCATACGAAGCAGCAGCAAGGGGAGCTGCGGAAATACAGCAAAAGCCACAGGAATACGGCACCCACGAAATGACACGGGGATTTGCAAAATGTTATCGCTGCGGCAGAACAACCCATGACCAGAAGGACTGCTGGTCCAAGGACAAAATACGCAGGCAATGCGGAAAGATGGGACACATTGCACGAGTTTGCAGGTCTGGGAAGAAGACCAACAACAACAAAAAGGCTACTAAGGAACCGTACAGGAAAGTACAAAAGATGACGGACAGTAGTTCCGAAGACCAGATGAGCGATAGTGAATCCGGGAACAAGAGACTAAGCTGTCTCAAACTTCACAACGTAATCGCAAAAGAGGATCACCGAACCACTTGGGTCACCCTCACGATTGCAGGGTCCCAAGTCAAGATGGAATTGGATACAGGATCAGCTCTAACCGTCATGAATCGACGAGACTACGAGCGGCTATTCTCACACATACCCTTGAAAGAGTCATCCATTGTCTTGAAGACGTATACGGGGCAAACAGTATACACCAGAGGGAAAAGTAAGGGTGCCTGTCGAATACAACAGCAAGGAAAGACAGAAATTGTATCTATACATACTGCAAGATGGTGGACCACTGTTATTGGGACGTGAATGGATCAGAAAGATAAGTTTAGACTGGCACTCCATTCAGGCACTGACGGTGGCTGGTAAAAAGGATGACGACGTTACTCCTGGACGATTGTCAACAATCTTAGCTGACGCCAAAGAGGTATTTCAACAAGAACTGGGCACTCTTAAAGGCGTAACCGCCTCGATAAGAATAGAGGAGAATGCAATTCCCAAGTTTTTCAAAGCAAGACCGGTACCATATGCAATTCGCCCAGCCGTCGAGGCAGAGCTGGAGAATCTGGAGAATGCAGGCGTGTTATCTAAGGTAGACTGGAGCAAGTGGGCGACACCCATCATTCCTGTCATGAAGAAAACGTTAAACAATAAGTCTGAGGAGCCAAGGAAGGTTCGCATCTGTGGGGGCTTCTAGGTGACGGTGAACCCAGTCCTTCACACAGTACAATATCCTCTCCCAAGGATAGAAGATATCTTCACCTCACTATCTGGAGGGAAGTGTTTTACAAAAATTGACCTAGCGCAAGCATATTTGCAGATGGAGGTTGAAGAATCCTCAAGGAAGTATCTCACGATAAACACTCACAAAGGTCTTTACCAGTATAATTGACTGGTATTCGGAGTAGCATCAGCTCCGGCGATATAGCAAAGAGCGATGGAACAAGTCCTGCAAGGGATTCCAGGGACTTAGTGTTACTTAGACGACTTCCTAGTGACAGGTGAAGATGACAGTGAACACCTTGCCAACCTAGAGCAGGTGCTCACTAGACTACGTGAACATGGGCTACGAGCCAATCGCCCCAAGTGCGAGTTTTTTAAGAAACAGATATCGTATTGTGGCCACGTGATTGATGAAGAGGGGTTGCATAAGTCCCCTGACAAAATTGAAGCGGTAGTTAAGGCTTCAGCGCCTGAAAATGTGTCGCAACTGAGGTCATTCCTCGGATTGGTGAATTACTACCATAAGTTTTTGCCGAATTTGTCCACAATTCTGCATCCACTGAACGCCCTACTACGAACGGGAGTAGCATGGAAATGGAGCAATGAATGTAAGCAGGCCTTTCAGAAGAGTAAGGACCTAATCACTTCAAGAGAAGTATTGGCTCACGACAACTCATCACTACCGATAAGACTGGCGTGTGATGCGTCTCCCTACGGCATTGGGGCGGTACTGTCACATAAATTCCTTGATGGTTCAGAGAGGCCGATAGCTTTTGCGTCACGCTCGTTAACTTCAGCCGATCATAACTACACCCAGATTGACAGAGAGGCCCTCAGCCTGGTGTGGGGGGTGAAGAAGTTCAATCACTACCTGCACGGTCAGAAATTTACTCTACTAACTGATCATCAACCTCTCATCTCCATTTTCAACCCTCAGAAGGGCGTACCGATAATGACGGCACAACGGCTACAGAGGTGGTCGCTTTTCCTAGGGGCACACCAATATGACATCGAGTACAAAGGAACTAAACAGCATGGGAATGCTGATGGATTGTTGCGCCTACCGTTGCCGATGGTGGAAGAAGAACTGGCAGTGGATCCAGTGGAGTTATTCCACTCGACTATAGTCGAATGTTTCCCTGTGACGAATGCAAACATAGAAAAGGAAACACGAAATGACCCGACACTCTCCTGGGTCTATGATTTAACGGTGAAGGGATGGCCAGCACATGGGGAACCACTGCTGCCAGCATTCTCGCCGAGAAGAGAACAGCTGTCAGTGTGCAGACGAACATTGATGTGTGGATCCAGAGTAGTAATTCCACCCAAATTGAAGGATAGAGTGCTCGAGCTTCATGAGGGTCATCTGGGAGGGGTAAAAATGAAGAACTTAGCCAGAGCGTTTGTGTGGTGGCCGGGAATCGATAGAGAAATCGAAGAGATGACCAAGAGCTATACAGGATGCCAGAAGGTCCAAAACGCCCCACCACAAGCCCCTCTACATCCATGGGAGTGGCCCTCATCTCCATGGCAAAGGGGGCACATTGATTTTGTTGGTCCCTTTATGGACTCGACGTTTTTAATTGCGGTGGATACACATTCAAAGTGGCCAGAGGTAATAAAAATGTCCTCAACCACCACAGAAAAAACTATCACAGTCTTACGAACCATATTCGCCAGGAATGGGCTGCCTGAACAGATTTGCTCTGACAATGGACCACAGTTTGTGTCTGAAGAGTTCCAGAGGTTCTTAAAGAACAATGGTGTTAAGCATTACACATCCGCCCCATATCATCCAGCCACTAATGGATTTGCCGAGAGGTTTGTTCAAACATTCAAGAAGGCTATCAAGGCAATGTGTAATGAAGATATACCCCTACAACACAAGGTGGATAACTTCTTGTTTGCCTACCGGAATGCGACACATGCGGTTACCAACCAAACTCCAGCCATGATGTTCTTCAATCGAAGACTACGATGCCGCTTGGATTTGGTTAAGCCAAACGTCCGAAGAGATGTGGAGAACAGGCAGTTTCAGAATATGAATGAAAGGCCGCCCAGGAGTTTTAAGATAGGTCAACCAGTTTTGGCCCGGGACTACCGCACAGAGAAATGGCAGCCAGGAACGATCTGTACACGGCAAGGACCTCTAATGTATACCGTGGACGTTGGAGAGAGCATTGTAAGACGCCATGCTGACCAGTTTCTAGAGTCACTGGAAAACGTCAACTCCACACCACGATCTGATACACCTGGCGATGAAACCGAAGTACCAATTGCATCTACCGCAGAATTGGTGATATTGGAAGCAGACGAACCAAACAACGACATTGATCCCGATGCAACCTTGCCAGAAGAACCTGATATCCCAAAGAGGCGTTATCCAGACAGAATCAGGAAGCCTCCTCAAAGACTGAACTTATAATTGCTTAACTTCAACCAATGTATCTGGCAACCGTAATTGTAATTGTAATTAGTTATTATTTAGTTGTTAAATGAATGTTATGTACTGTTTATCTAAAAGGGGAGGAATTGTTGTGTATGTACCTTTAAGGGAATAACTGGTCTCAGACTGCAGTACCGGCAGTGACCACCCCTGTATAAAAGGCCCTAGCATGCTTCTGTAGTTTCAGTTTCCAGGTTGTCTCCATTCAGTAAAGACTTGTTATAATCAACTCCTGCAGTCCGTGTCTCAATTATACATGGACATAATAACCACCACCATCAAAGACTTTTAATTTTCCATCGGAGAGTGCACCCCTGCCAACACCCACCCACCCACCATCCTGAGTGGCAACCCTGCCCTTGCGGCCTCCCTCCTTCCCACCCACCCCTCTCTCTCTCTCTTTGTCTCTCTCTGCCACTTTCTCTAGGCACTTCAATTTCATTTCATCTTTATTAATTGCCTATTGAGCAGAGGGGAGAAGGCCCCTCTCCCAATTTCAATCAATAAGGGGAGAGGAGTGCTTTCATTTTAAACAGCTACCTCTGCTCAATAGAGGACCAAAAAAATACCTGAGGACATTAACACCTTCAGGCCTGTGACTTGGGGTGAGTGTATAAAAACACCCCATAATGGCGACTGCATCTTCGCCGGTGGTGGGGCCAGCCAGGACTTATGCGGGAGTGGCAGCCACAGCCACAGCTGCTCCCGCTACTTCTGCTGCCCTGTCACCTTTTAAACTTATGACAAAAAAGCTTGGGGTGAAGAGCTACACTCACCCCACTATGACCATTGAGGCCTGCGCTAAAGCCATGGCTGGGGTTTTCGGCCCCTCAGCCATCGTCGCAGCCTCAAAAATGTACGGGAAGGCTGTGTTCTTCCTGGGGTCGGAGCGGGAGGTGTCCCTGGCCGTCGCCAAGGGGCTCACCATGGGCGGGACCTTCCTGCCGGTGGATCCCCTCGAGGCCACCGCGCAGAGGATCGTCATCTCGAACGTCCCGCCCTATGTTCCTGGTGAGCTCCTCCTCCCCCATTTATGCCAACTTGGGGAGGTGAGGTCGGGGATCACGCCCATCCCGCTCGGCTTCAGGGAAGCCAGCCTTCGCCACATCTTCTCCTTCCAGCACCAGCTGTTTATCCAGCTGGCGCGGGAGGAGGACACTGACGGGGCGTTTGTCGTCCACCACGAGGGGACCGCCTATCGCGTCTTCGGGACGTCGGACGGTGTGCGGTGCCACGCCTGCAAGGAGGTGGGGCACATTCGGGAAAACTGCCCTGCCTCCAAGGCCGCCAGATCATCTAGTGCGGCCGAGGCTGGCGCCGCTGCCGCTTCTCCCCCCGGATCTGCCCGCGCGTCAGGGACCGCTCATGCGCGGTCAACCTCGGAGGCCGATGCCACCAAGGCCTCCTGAGGGGGGGAGGGAGTGCGTCCGGCAGGAAGGAAGGCGCGGAATAAATCAAAACACCTTAGAGCGGATCCCCCCGTGGATGGCCAGCCCTTGCCCCTTAAGCCCCTTACACCCGCGCTCCTCGCGGAGTTAATCGGGGCAGACGCGAGTGGGAGGGGCCTCGTGCCCGAGCCTGTGGCCGCAACCGCCGTAGCGGAAACGCCAATACCTGCGGCCGGGCTCGGGCCCGAGGAACCCGACAAACCTGCTCCGCCGGAGGGAGCAGAGGAGGAGGCCTCTGCAGACATGGAGGTCTCCCTCGCTCCCTCCGTGCTAAAAAGAAGGCGCGACCCCCTGGAAGAGGAGGAGGACCGGGAGGAGGAAGGTCCCTCCGAGCAGGGGGAGTCGTCGCCCACCGCGGGTACTGCGCACCCCCCCCCCCGCTGTCATCACCACCGGCGATCGGCAGGGGTCGCCTGTCCCTCAGGAGGCTGAGGCAGATGTGTCTGTCCGGCATGTGCCTCCCGGGGATGGGGACGAGACCCTGCCCGTGGGGGTGGGCGCAGGACAACCCGCGGTGGTGATTGACATTTTATCGGTGCCGTTACCCCTCACCGGGTCGGGCGGCCTGGGGTCTGGGTCGGGCGAGCTCGAGGAAAATGAGCTCGCCCAATGCGACCCGGACATCTCCCATGGGCTGCTCGTCCCAGTGGAGGTTTTAATTGAAAACAGCCCATCCGCTGGGTCGGAGGCTGGTGGCGGGGAGGAGGATGGCCCCCTGGCTGCGTCTCTGGTGCCGGACGTACTGGAGGAGCTGGGAATTGTTCTCTCCCCGGTTTCTCCGGTCGTTCTGGTGTCTGGGGCGGAGGGGGACTCCGAACCGCCGCCTTCTGGCCCGGCGCCCCTAGAGGAGCCCAGGGAGGAATCCTCTGCCGCCGATCCTGGGGGTGGGATCCGGGCGGAGGCGGAGCCGGCTGGTGCGGCCGAGCCGTTCGCTACGCACTGCGCGACGGACGGATCGGCCGCTGGTGACAACCCCCTGGAGGAGGATGGGGACTCGGTGATGGACACGGAGGACGATTTGGACTCCACCGTCGACGAGGCGCTGGATGAGCTCGTGCCCCTCGTCAAGTCTCTCCTCATCCCCGTAAGGGAACTCCGGGACTTTATGGCCACGTGCCAGGGTCGGCACAATAACATCCGGCTGGCACTTGACAGGTGGTCGGAGCTGGCGCTGCTCATCGTGTCCGTCTGCGCTGCCGTTAAAATCATGGGCGCGGACGAGGGCGTGGACCCGCTCGAGCTGCGTCGGCTCAGAGCGTTTCTCACTGGGCTGCTGAGGAAGTGGCGGCTGACCAGCGGCTGCGCTCCCTCCCCCCGTTAGGTGTAGGTAGAGGTTGCACTATGCTTCTGACATGAAGATAACCATAGCTAGCCTCAACATCAACGGCAGCAGGGAGGCGCGCCGCAGATTCAATAACTTCTCGGTCTTTGGGACGGGAAGTATGCGGTGTGCTTCCTGCAAGAAACCCACACCGTTCCGGGAGATGAAGCCACATTGCTCCTGAAGTGGCAAGGAGGGGTCAGCATGAGTCACCTCTCCAACAATTCCAGCGGGGTGGCTATCTTGCTGGCACCGCATTTTCATCCGGAGATCTTGGGGGTCAAGGAGCACGTGCCGGGCCATTTGCTCCAGGTCACTGTTCGCCTGGGGGGCGTGCCGCTCCATCTAGTGAACGTGTACGCCCCTCAGACCGGTGCGCAGCAAGTGCGCTTCTTCGAAGAAGTGTCCGCTCCTTTGGGCTCCGTCGACGCGGGCGAGTGCGTCATCCTCGGGGGGGATTTTAACTGCACCCTCGAGGCGAGGACCGTTCGAGTCCCCCGTGAAGCCCGGCAACGATGGAGAAGTTGAGGGACCTGGTCGGGTCCTTCGACTTGGTGGACGTCTGGCGAAATCTCCACCCCGACTCCAGCGCCTTCACGAGTGTGAGGTCTGGGGGAGGAAGGTCCAGAATCGACCGCCTCTACATTTCCCGGGCGTACGTCTCCTGCGTTCCGGCGGCTTCCATGCGGCCGGTGCCGTGCACGGACCACCACCTGGTGTGGGCGGAGCTCACTCCGCTGCGCGCGTGGGGGGGGGTCTGCGTACTGGCAATTTAACAACCTGCTGCTGGAGGACGCGCGGTTCCGGGATTCATTTCGTCAGTTCTGGGCCGACTGGAGAAGGAAGCGGGGGGGCTTCCCCTCCTTGAGGCTATGGTGGGACGTGGTCAAGGCTCACGTCCATCTCTTCTGTCAGGAGTACGCGAAGGGGTCGACCAAGAGGCGGGAGGCCTGGGTTGGTCAGTTGGAGAAGGAGGTGCTCGACCTGGAGTCCCGTCTCGGTCAGGTCGTCGAGGACCCGGCCCTGCGGAAGGTGTACGAAGAGAAGAAGGGCGCGCTGAAGGACCTGCAGCTCGTCGGGTCCCGAGGCACGTACGTGAGGTCGCGGATCCAGCTCCTGCGGGACCTGGACCGCGGCTCCCCCTTCTACTCGCTGGAAAAAAGATGGGGGGTCCGTAAGCAGCTCTTGGGGCTGCTGGCCGACGACGGATCTCTGGTCTTGGATCCGAAGGGAATCAACGCGCAGACGCGCGCCTATTACGGGCTCTGTTCTCTCCGGATCTGTCCAGCGAGGATGCGCGCAGAGTTTTGTGGGAGGACCTGCCGAATGTCAGCCCGGAGGACGCCGAAAAATTGGACGCTCCGCTAAGCCTGGCAGAGCTGACCGGCGTCCTCCGCCAGCTCTCCAGGGGAAAGTCCCCGGGGCTGGACGGGCTGACCATGGAGTTCCACAGGGCGTTCTGGGACATCTTCAGGGGCAACTACACGCGGGTCCTGGGGGAGAGGTTGGCGACCGGGGAGATGACCCTCACTTGGCGCAGGGCGGTCATTGTCCTGCTGCCTAAGAAGGACGATCTCCGCCTCCTTAAGAACTGGCACCCGGTCTCCCTCCTCAGCACGGACTATAAAATCTTTGCCAGGGCCATGTCTGCTCGCCTTGGCACCGTGCTGGCCCACATGATCCACCCCGACCAGTCCTCCACGGTCCCGGGCCGGACCATCCACGATAACATCCATCTGGTCCGGGACCTGGTCCACCACTCCCAGAGGGCTGGTCTGTTGGTCGCCTTCCTTTCCCTGGATCAGGAGAAGGCGTTCGACAGGGTGGATCACGAGTATCTCTTCGGGACTCTGCGCGCATTCGGGTTCGGGACGCATTTCGTCGCCCGGATCCGACTTCTGTACGCCGCCGCGGAGTGTCTGATTAAAGTTAACGGGTCCTTGACGGCGCCCCTTGCTTCGGGAGGGGGGTGCATCAGGGATGCCCCATGTCCGGTCTGTTATCTGCCATTTGCGTGGAGCCTTTCCTGCACCTCTTGCGGAAGAGGTTGACAGGACTGGCTCTGCAAGTGCCGGGCGTGCAGGTGGTCCTCTCGGCTTACGCCGATGATGTGCTCCTCATGGTCACGGATCCTGCTGACTTGCGGAGGATGCGGGAATGCCAGCAGATTTACTCGGACGTATCCTCCGCCAAGATCAACTGGGAGAAATTTTCCGGACTCCTGGTGGGTCAGTGGCGGGTGGACTCCCTGCCGGAGGAGTTCAGGCCTTTCGCCTGGAGCACCACGCACCTCCTCTATTTGGGAGTCTACCTTTGCCCTGCCGAGGACGCCTGGCCGGCGAACTGGCAAGAGCTGGAGGCCAAAGTCACCGCTCACCTAGGACGCTGGATAGGACTGCTCTGAGTGTTGTCCTACAGGGGTCGAGCGCTGGTCATAAACCAGCTGGTGGCCGCCATGTTGTGGTATCGGTTGGTCACTTTGATCCCTCCCCCTGCGTTTGTCGCCAAGATGCAGAAGAAGCTCATCGACTTCTTCTGGGACAAAAGGAAGCACTGGGTCTCTGCCGCAGTTATGAGTCTCCCGCTTAGGGAGGGCGGTCAGGCGCTGGTGTGCCTTCACACCCAGGCTGCGACTTTCTGTCTTCAGACGCTGCAGAGATAACTGTACGTTGAGAATCCTCCAAGATGGTGCGCGCTGGCGACGTATTTCTTCCGCCAGCTGCACGGCCTCAATTACGACACGCAGCTCCTGTTTGTGAAAGTGGGCTGCAGGCATGCCGGCCTGCGGGAGCTGCCTGTCTTCTACCAGGAACTGCTTTGGGTTTGGAACTACATCGCTTCCAGGTGGAGCTCTCCCCCGTCAGGAGCGGCGGCTCTCCTTCGGGAGCCACTGCTCAGGAATCTGCACCTCCACGACCGCGGGTTCGGGCGGCTGGCAAAGGGCAGCCACATGCGAGTTTTCTGACCCCGTCTCCATCCCGCCTCCAAGAGGCGGGATAGGCCCTTAAGGCCCTTAACAACCAGTTAAGTGCCTCTATAATCCCATTTTGAGAGGCCTTTCTGATTTTAACAGTTTGCCCACGTGTTGCACACCTCCTTTGAAACACGCCAGTGAAACTTGGCGGCAGCACAAGTGGAATGCTTACTAACAGCTGCAGCTCCACCATTAAAAAGGAGTTTTCAGCAATCTTCATTTGCAGGTGGCAGAACTTTGTTGTCTCAGGTCTGGGGGAACTTTTAACAGGCCTGCTCATTGTTGTGGAAGTTTGGAGCCTGACACCCATCTCCAGTGTGACCTCCTGGGAAACCCCTCTCCCCATCTTGAATGAGCGCTTCCTCAATTGAGGTGTATATACCAGAAGAATGGGAACCATTTATTTCCTTTCCTCCTGGACATCAGATTCGGACGAAGACCAGCCGTGGCAGCAGCAGAACCCTGAACAACAGCAGCACCAACTGCAGGAGCAACAGCAGGAGCTCCAAGCTGCTGCTCACCCACCTGAAGCTACACAGGCCAGAAGGCGCCAGCGCGCGACTGCATTACTGCCCGGGATGCAAGGGACGCACTCATCTTGGCCAGATTTGCTTAGCCTGCACAATCAAACACTTTTCCCTCGCACATTCTTATCAGACCATCGACAATGGCCAAGAACCTGCGGATTCCTATCACTGTGACCACCATACTGACAATTGCAAGTTGCCCTAAGCCCTCAATGTGGAAGTCCCATTTGCAAAATGACACACGCCACAACTGCAACAGTTTGCCATTCAGAATTTTTAATGGCAATAACCAACTGATGGCATTTCAAAATTAAACATAACATTACACCCAAGTGACTACCCTTGTGACTACTTGTGCATTATCTTCCTCTTACGCGTGCTCCTACGTGGTGCTTCTCCTGTGGCTTCAGCAGATGTGGAGGCCCCTTGCTCACCCTGCTGCTCCTGTCTCGATACCTTTGGCGAGTGTCCGCTGGGGTTGCGAACCTGTGAGGGCTCAGCAACAGTCTGCTGCTCCTGCGGCTGTGCAGGGGTTGAGACGCCGATCTCAGTTTGGTGGGGACACTGGTGGGGCTCTGACCGAAGGCTTTGCAGTGGCATGATCATGTGAGCGCTTGGAGAGGAGCCCCCACTTCCTTGCTGTCTGCCACCAACATCCCTCTCATGGGTCAGCCCCACTTCAGAGCTAGCAAGTGGCTTGACAACACCCTGCTGCACTTCAGGGGGGCCATGAGGACCCGTTTCTGTACTGGAAGTCCTACTCCCGAGGACTTGCATGAATGTCTGGTTTGTATGCTCAATAGCTGACCATCGCTCCTCAAGAGATGTCAGTCTATTGTGAACAATGCCCATGTTTTCACGACCCTGGCGACTAAACTCCTCCATGGCCGTAGACATCCTCTCCTCTACGGTAGCCATCCTTTCCACGGAGGTTGCCATCCTTCCGTGGTGATGCGTTCATGCGCCAACGCCTTCACAAAGGCTCTGCTCGTGTTAGCGATGGACTCTTCCATTCGCTCCACACTCACAGCAACACAGGAGACAAAACCTGCCAGAGACTCCTGCACCTGTTCCTGGAGTTCCAGCACCGCTGTCCTTCTGGATGGACCTGGAGGCACAAGGTCGACATGCAGCGGAGCCGAGCTGGGAGCGTCCTGTGCCCTCCGACGAGGACTCTCCACTGCTGTCCCTGTCTCCACCTGCTCACTTGTGAGCTGTGATACACCAGGTGACAACTCTACTCTATGCCCTGAAGGTCCCACCGAGGTGTGAGTGTCTGCGCTGGTGCTGGGTGCGCTGAATTCTGCTGATGCTGCACCCTCAGAGGTTGCAGCTTCCTCTGAGGAGTCTGGAGGCTCAGGCTGTTCCTCCTGGATAGTGGGGACGGGAGCTTTCGATGGTCCTGTGGGGGAGTAAAGGAAAGAGTCAGAGATGTGAGGCCAAGGTTACATGCACATTGAATATTGCAGATGATCAAAAGTCAATCTGTTAGAGCATCAGAATCATTATCAGTCACTCATGCAATGTCAATGAGAGAGATGCCAAACTATGCTGTCACCAGCTTGCTCTGATGCACCCGTCTGTCCGTCCCCCACTTGCGCATCGTCCTCCATTCCTACGATCTCCAGGGCCGCTTCCTCCCAGGGGGTGAGCTGGGCTACTGAGGGTGGCCCTCCTCCTGTCCTCGCCCTTTCCCTCTTATTGTGAGCTCTCTTTTCCTGCAATGAGGGAGACAAGTGGAGTTTGAGTGAGAATGAAGGAGTGAGTGTAGAGAATCCATATCATTGATGGTTAGAAGGAGACAAAGATGGAGTGAGGTGGCAAGACCAAGGGCCCTGCATGTGTGTTGTAAGTTGTTTTCATAGCATCACAGCGATAGGGAGTGTGAGGGCTGCATAGTCGAATAGTTAGGTGAATGTGACCATAGAGAGAGACGGAATGGGTAAGGGTGCAGGGATGTCAGTGTCAAGTGGGATGTGGAGGAAGAGATTGCTAAAGCTGAGTGCTGGTGAGGAGAGGCAATGGGGATCAGATTGAGGGTGATGGGAAAGTCATACTCACTTTTCCAGTGCGCAGAAGGTCATGAAACTGCAGCCAGGTTCTGCGGCACATAGACAACGAGTTGACCTCCTGGGCCACTTGCATCCACACAGCTTTCATCTGCTGGGGAGGCTTCTTCCTCCCTGAGGAAGGGAACAGCACCTCCTTATTTCCTCTTGCTCCCTCCACCAGAGCTTGTAGGGCGGCATCATCGAACCTTTGTGCAGACTTTGGCCTACTGCTGGACATATTGGCTGGAGGAATCTATCACACCAAAGGGCATAAGGTTTGCAGTCTGCAGAAGAAGCAAGGTTGCTTGCAGGCCGTAAATCCACTGATGATGTCATCGGAGGCGACTTTCAGGATGGAAATACTAATTGGGCCAGGGGTTCCTACACACTGGAAATCAATTGCCCAATTAGGTGAAAATCGCATATTTTTCCCACATCAAATTGGAGTCGGGTGGCTAACACGAAAAGCGGCTGACATGCCCCCAGCCCGCCCCAATGGCAAAATCGAGCCCATAGAGTACAAAAGCCAGGAAGTTATGCTAAAGTTATATAAAACACTGGTTTGGCCCCAGCTGGAATATTGTGTCCAATTCTAGGCACCTCACTTTAGGAAGGACGTGAAGGTTTTGGAGAGGATACAGAAGAGATTTACTAAAATGGTTTCAGGGATGAGGGAATACAGTTATGTGGATGGACTGGAGAAGCTGGGGTTGTTCTCCTTAGCACAGAGAAGGCTAAGAGGAGATTTGATAGAGGTGTTTAAAATCATGAAGTGTTTATTTAGAGTACATAAATAGAAATTGGCCTAGAAATTGGTTAAGGCCCGAAAACAGGTGGGCAAGCAGCACAAAGCACGATGTGCCTGCACCCATTCAAAGTGGTGCAAGCAACACGCAAAATTCGTGCTGCCCGCTGATTAGAATGATTGAAGCGCTGATCTCAGTGCTAAACATGCTGCTGATTGGCTTAGTGCGCAACAGGGGGGCCAATATCGGGTGCAGTCTACTGGCCAATAAAATTTGGCCTCGGCTCTCTGCACTACTTAAAGGGGTAGTGCTTTGTTGCAGGAGAAACTTGTTGTCAGTGTGGATGAAGCCATGGTCCAACAGGCAAGAGAGAGGGCGAGGAGATTTTCAGATGCAGCACTGGAGGCCTTGGTCCTGGGGGTTAAAAGATGCCATAAGGTCCCCTACCTGCAGGGGGGCAGGAGGCCTTCAAGGCTGAACACAAGAAGAATCTGGAAGGAGATTGCTCAAGCCGTCACTGCGACGAGTGTGGTCCCTAGGACCTGGGTCCAGTGCCACAAAATGTTTAATAACCTCACACAAGTGGTCAAGGTAAATGAATACATCAGCAAATGCCATATCCCACCATCTGCACCACAAGCCTCACACACTGCTCAATGCACTCACCTACCAACAATCTCTACTTATCACCACTCACACCTCACAATCATAGCTTCACTTCACCCTCATACACTTACTACTGCTGCAACACTTACACCCACATCTCACACCTTGCACATACTGACAGCTTTTCAACTATGACAGGCACATCACCCAGGTTTGATCTAATCGCCATAACGGAAACGTGGTTGCAAAGTGGCTAAGGTTGGGAACTAAATATTCCAGGATACTTAACTTTTAGAAGAGATAGGTAAAATGGAAAAGGAGGCAGGGTAGCCCTGATAATAAAGGATGGGATACAGACAATAGAGAGAAAGGATCTTAGCTCTGAAAATCAAGAAGTAGAATCAGTTTGGGTGGAGCTAAGAAACAGCAAGGGGCAGAAAACATTGGTGGGAGTTGTTTATAGGCCCCCAAACAGTAGTTGTAATGTAGGGCAAAGTATAAATCAGGAAATTAGAGGCGCATATAACAAGGATAATACAGTAATTATGGGGGACTTTAATCTACATATAGACTGGGCAAACCAAATTTGCAGTAATAGTGTGGAGGGCGAATTCATGGAGTGTAAGCAAGATAGTTTTCTAGATCAGTATGTTTAGGAACCAACTAGGAAACAGGGTTAATTAATAACTTTATAGTAAAATGGCCTTTAGGGAAGAGTGACCATAATATGATAACATTTTATCTTGAGTTTGAAAGTGATTTAGTTAAATCTGAAACTAGGGTTTTAAATCTAAACAAAGCAAACTACGTAGGTATGAGAGGCAAGTTGGCTAAGGTAGTTTGGGAAACGACATTAAAAGGTATGACGGTAGAGAAGCAATGGCTAACATTTAAAGAATGAATACATAATTTACAACAAATATACATTCCTTTAAGGCACAAAAATGCCACAGGAAAAGTGGTCCAATCCTGGCTAACAAGAGAAGTTAAAGATAGCATTAGATCAAAGGAAGAAGCTCATAATGTTGCCAAAAAGAAACCCGAGGATTGGGAGGATTTTAGAATTCAGCAAAGGAGGACCAAGAAATTGATAAAGAAAGGGAAAATAGAATGAGAGTAAACTAGCGAGAGACATAAAAACAGACTGTAAAAGCTTCTATAGGTATGTAAAAAGGAAAAGATTAGCAAAAGTAAATGTGGGTCCCTTACATGCTGAGACAGGAGAAATTATAATGGGGAATAAGGAAATGACAGAGAAATTAAACAACTATTTGGGCTCGATTTTGATAGAGGAGGCGGGTTGAGGACGGGCCCGCTGCTTGGCAGCTTTTGGACCCGCTCCTGGATGCCGCCAGCCCGCAGTTCCGATTTTTGCTTGATTGGCCTTGTTATGGCCAATGTGCGAGTCGCTCCAGGCAATTGCTTGGTGCATGTCAGTTTCTTGCATCTGATGATGCGTTTTTGGAGTAAACATTTAAAGGGGCCATGTCACTTTTGCAAAAAAAGTAACTGGAATGGCTTGGTGCTGTATTATCTAGAAAGGGGAGTTGACAGCGGCTGGTGTGAACACAAATAATTGAATGAAATTGCTGGTCATATTATTCCAGAAAGACATTTATGATTTTTTTATCTATCAATGTAGTATGTGACTAAGAAATGAAAAATATGCCAGATGTGTTCCAATCATTGGCTTAGTAAAATTAATGCGTTTTTCTCGTAAAGGTGCTGGCTGCTGCAGGAATGGCAGCCCCAAAAACTAAGGTTGCAGCCAGATTCAATGAGGGCTCCCTTCATGCTCTTGTTGAGGGAGTTAGAGGACGTCAGGAGGTCCTCTTCCCTGGAAGCGGAAGGAGGAGGTCTCCTCAGCAAACCAAGGCAGCTTGGCTGCAAATTGCTGAGGAGGTGAGTTTGAGGTCTGTGTGCAGACGCACATGGGTTCAGTGTCGTAAAAGGTTTAATGATCTGCTGAGATCACCTAATGTGTGGCCTCTGTGTTCTGGGGAATGGAAGTTCAAGAGTGAGGGCTCAGGGCGAATGCCATGTAGAATGTTGATGGTGACACCGAGCTTTAGTAGATAGATGTTGCCTGGGGTTTTGAGGATGTCGGACTTATATTCATCTCCATGTGCCAGCCACCTGTGTTTGAAGCGTAAGCTTACGCAAATCTGGCATGGATGAGTGCATCTCTTGCCTGACAGCCAGCAATGTGGTTGCCTGCTGCTGGATTGGCCACATCCGGCCCCGCAAAAAGTCACTCCCCATCCTCCTCCTCCTCATCGTCTTCCTCATCCTCTTCCTCCGAGGAGGCTGTGCGCTGAGCCACTTGTTCATGCGGCAGCACTAAGCCACGCTGCTGTGCGAAACGACAATGATTCTGGACACCCTGGCTGGTGCATACTGCAAGGCTCCTCCAGATCTGCCCAGGCATCGGAAGCGCATTTTGAGCAAGCCGATGGTTTGCTCGATGATGCTTCTGGTGGATATGTGACTCACATTGTACCGCTCCTCAGCATCGTTTGATGGCCTCCTCATTGGTGTCATAAGCCACTTTTTCAGGGGATAGCCCTTGTTGCCAAGAAGCCATCCAGAAAGTTGGTTTGGCAGATGGAAGAGCTGAGGCACAGTAGACTGGCGCAGGATGAATGAGTCATGGCAACTGCCAGGTTACTTTGCGCAAAACATGCATTATGATCTTCCTGTGGTTACATACCAGCTGGATGTTCAAGGAGTGGAATCCCTTGCGGTTGACAAATACAGATGGGTTGTGATAGGGGGCCCCAATGGCTACATGTATGCAGTCTATGATGCCCTGCACCATTGGCAAGCTGGCCATATTGGCAAAGCCAACCGTATGCGCCATCACACTTGGGCCATCCATGGAGAAGTGGCTATAATTGTGGGCCTTTGCAAAGAGGGCATCGGTGACCTGCGTACTGTAGGTGTGCGCGGCCAACTGGGAAATGCCGCTGATGTCTGCAGCTGATCCCTGGAAAGAGCCCGAAGCAAAGAAGTTGAGTGCGGTGGTGACTTTGACAGCCACTGGTAAGGAGTGTCCACACACTCCTCTGGGCTCCAGGTATTGGTGCAGCATTGTGCAGATATCAGCGACTATGTCTCTCGAAAGTCTCAGCCTCCTTTGGCACTGCTGCTCAGTCATGCTGAGAAAACTGATCCTCTGCCTGTAAACCCTGTGTTGGGGCATCTCCTGCGGCGAGATGCAGCCCTGCGCTGAGGCCCTCTGTCCTGTGCATCATCAGGTGGGTGAGGAGGAGGTTGGCGCTGCTGGTGCTGCTGTTGTGCCTGGTTGTGGTGCTGCCGTGGCTGCTCTTCCTCCGAATCTGACGACCAGGATAAGAGGATGTAAATGTTTCCCATCCCATAGCTATAGATTTCATTTGAGGTAAGAAGCTTGCAAGTGCACACTAGAAGTGGCCTGAAATTATTCCTATCATGTCACGCTGCAGATGACTGTCAGCTTGAATACTCAAGGTCAATAGATTTGTAAAATCTTATCCCAAACCTTCAACAACAGGGTTGTTGCATTTGAATGTCAGCCATGTTACAGGAGCACTTTTAAAGTGCTGCACCAATGACTACAAATCATGTCCTCGAGAAACTCATCTCCTTGCAGTTGGCCTGTTTCTGACTAGTAAGGAAACAGGAGCCAGAGGCACGAAAATGGGAAACCACTATCAAAATAGGATTAGCAAGGAAGTTAACAGGCTTTTAACTGCCTTAACTGCCTCTCCCATCGGATCCAGTCGGGTCAGTTTGGGAGCGGCTGAACAGACACTCACGAAAATCGGGTGGGGGCAGGATGGAGGAGGGTTGGGTGTCTGAAGTCATTTTTTCTGATTTTTGCTGCCACCCACCTCCAGACACGCCTCCTCAGGGCTATTAAAATGGAGCCCTTTGCGTCTGTCTTCACGGAAGAAGACGCAAAATCTTCCCGGAAATGGTGGAGAACCAAGACTCTAGCAACAACGGTTCCTAGAGTGTATACGGGATGGTTTCCTGGACCAATATGTTGAGGAACCAACTAGTGATCAGGCCATCTTAGACTGTGTATTATGTAATGAGAAAGGATTAATGAGCAATCTTGTTGTGCGAGGCCCCTTGGGGAGGAGCGATCATAATATGATAGAATTCTTCAATAAGATGGAGAGTGAAGTAGTTGATTCAGAGACTTGGGTACTGAATTTAAATAAAGGAAACTACGATGGTATGAGGCGCAAGTTGGCTAGGATGGATTGGGGAATGTTACTTAAAGGGTTGACAGTGAATAGGCAATGTCAAACATTTAATTATCGCATGGATGAACTACAGAATTTGTTCATCCCAGTTTGAAATAAAAAATAAAACAAAAAAGGTGACTCAACTGTGGCTAACAAGGGAAATTAGAGATAGCATATGATCCAAGGAGAGGACATATATATTGGCCAGAAAAAGCAGTAAACCTGAGGATTGGGAGCAGTTTAGGATTCAGCAAAGGAGGACAAAGGAATTAATTAAGAGGGGATAATAATGAGAGTAAGCTTTCAGGGAACATAAAAACTGACTGCAAAAGCTCCTATAGATATGTGAAGAGAATAAGATTGGTGAAGTCAAGCGTAGGTCCCTTGCAGTCAGAATCAGGGGAATTTATAATGGGAAACAAAGAAATGGTCGACCAATTAAATACATACTTTGGTTCTGTCTTCATAAAGGAGGACACAAATAACCTCCCAGAGATGTCGGGGAACATAGGGTCTGATGAGAGGGTGGAACTGAAAGAAATCAGTATTTGTAGGGAAATGGTGTTAAGGAAATTGATGGGATTGAAGGCCGATATCCCCAGGGCCTGATAATCTAAATCCTAGGATACTTAAGGAAGTGGCCCTAGAAATAATAGATGCACTGCTGGTCATCTTCCAAAATTCTATAGATTCTGGAACAGTTCCCATGGATTGGAGGGTAGCTAATGTTACCCCACTATTCAAAAAAGGTGGTAGAGAGAAAATGGGGAATTATAGACCGGTAAGCCTGACATCGGTAGTGGGGAAAATGCTAGAGTCCATTATAAAAGATGTAATAGCAGAGCACTTGGAAAACAGTGACAGGATCGGACAAAGTCAACATGGATTTACAAAAGGTAAATCATGCTTGACTAATCTACCGGAATTTTTTGAGGATGTTACTGGTAGAATAGATAAGGGAGAACGAGTGGATGTGGTGTATTTGGACTTTCAGAAGGCTTTCGATAGGTTCCCGCATAAGAGACTATCATGCAAAGTTAAAGCACATGGGATTGGGGGTAAGGTACTGAATTGGATAGAAAACTGGTTGGCAGACAGGAAGCAAAGAGTTGGAATAAACGGGTCTTTTTCTGAGGGGAAGGCAGAGACTAGTGGGGTACCGCAGGGATCGGTGCTAGGACCCCAGTTATTCACAATGTATATTAATGATCTAGACGAGGGAACTAGATGTAATATCTCCCAGTATGCAGATGACACAAAGCTGGGTGGGTGTGTGTGCTGTGAGGAGGATGCACAGAAACTCCAGTACGATTTGGACAGGTTGGGCGATTGGGCAGATGCATGGCAGATGCAGTATAATGTGGATAAATGCGAGATTATCGACTTCGGTGGCAAAAACAGGAAGGCAGATTATTATCTGAACGGCAATAGATTGGGAAAAGGGGAAGTGCAACGAGACCTGGGTGTCCTCGTGCACCAGTCGCTGAAGGTAAGCATGCAGGTGCAGCAGGCCGTTAAGAAGGCAAATGGTATGCTGGCCTTCATAGCGAGAGGATTTGAGTACAGGATCAAGGATGTCTTGCTGCCATTGTGCAGGGCCTTGGTGAGACCACACCTTGAGTATTGTGTGCAGTTTTGGTTGCCTTATCTGAGGAAGGATGTTCTTGGCATGGAGTGTGTGCAGCGAAGATTCGCCAGACTGATACCTGGGATGGCAGGAATGACATATGAAGAGAGATTGGGTTGATTAGGCTTATATTCGCTAGAGTTTAGAAGAATGAGAGGGGATGTCATTGAAACTTATAAAATTCTAACAGGACTAGACAGACTAGATGCAGGAAGGCTGTTCCCGATAGCGGGGGAGTCCAGAACCAGGGGTCACAGTCTAAGGATAAGGGATAAGCCATTTAGGACTGAGATGAGGAGAAAATTCTTTACCCAGAGAGTGGTGAACCTGTGGAATTCTCTACCAAAGAAGACAGTTGAGGCCAATTCATTAAATATATTCAAGAAGGAGTTAGATATATTTCTTAAGACTAAGGGGATCAAGGGATATGGGGAGAAAGCAGGGACAGGGTACTGAATTTGGATGATCAGCCATGATTGCATTGAATGGCGGAGCAGGCTCGAGGGGCCGAATGGCCTATTCCTGCTCCTATCTTCTATGTTTCTAATGAGGAACTAAAAGAAATTAGTATTTGTAAAAAGTAGTACTGGAGAAACTAATGGGACTGAAAGCCGATAAATCTCTTGGGATTTGAAAGAGTTGGCTATAGAGATAGTGAATGCATTGGTTGTCATTTTCCAAAATTCCATTGACTCTGGAATGGTTCCTGCGGATTGGAAGGTGGCAAATGTAACCCCACTATTTAAGAAAGGAGGGAGAGAGAAAACGGGGAGCATCAGACCAGTTAGCCTGACACAAGTAGTAGGGAAAATACTAGAATCTATTATTAAGGACGTGGTAACAGGGCACTTAGAAAATAATAATAGGATTGGGCAGAGTCATGGATTTATGGAAGAGAAATCGTGTTTGACGAATCTGTTAGAATTTTTTGAGGTTGTAACTAGTAGAATAGATAAGGGGGAACCAGTGGATGTGATGTATTTGGATTTTCAGAAGGCATTCGATAAGATGGATTGAGGATTGGTTAACGGACAGAAAACAGAGAGTGGGAATAAACGGGTCAATTTCGGGTTGGCAGGCTGTAACTAGTGGGGTACCGCAAGGATCAGTGCTTGGGCCTCAGCTATTCACAATCTACATCAATGATTTGAATGAGGGGACCAAATGTAATATATCCAAAATTTGCTGATGATACAAAGCTGGGTGGGAATGTAAGTTGTGAGGAGGATGCAAGGAGGCTTCAAGGGGATATAGACAGGCTAAGTGAGTGGGTAAGAATATGGCAAATGGAATATAATGTGGAGAAATGTGAAGTTATCCACTTTGGTTGGAAAAATAGAAAATCAGAGTATTTTTTAAATGGTGAGAAATTGGAAAATGTTGGTGTTCAGAGGGACCTGAGTGTCCTTGTACAAGAATCACTGAAAGTTAACATGCAGGTACAGCAAGCAATGAAGGGTCCCAGACCTGAAACGTTAACTCTGTTTCTCTCTCCACGGATGCTGCCTGGCCTGCTGAGTATTTCCAGCATTTTCTGTTGTTAATTAAGAAAGCAAATGGTATATTGGCCTTTATTACAAGAGGATTTGAGTATAAGAGTAAAGACATCTTACTGCAATTATATAGGGCCCTGGTGAGACCACACCTGGAGTATTGTGTACAGTTTTGGTCTCCTTACCTAAGGAAGGATATACTTGCCATAGAGGGAGTGCAACGAAGGTTCACCAGACTGGTTCTTGGAATGGGGGATTGTCCTATAAGGAGAGATTGAGTAGACTCGGCCTATATTCTCTAGAGTTTAGAAGAATGAGAGGTGATCTCATTGAAACATACAAAATTCTTACAGGACCTGACAGGGTAGATGCAGGGAGATGTTTCCCCTGGCTGGGGAGTCTAGGACCAGGGGTCACAGTCTCAGAATAAGGGGTCAGCCATTTAGGACTGAGATGAGGAGAAATGTCTTCACTCATAGGGTGGTGATTCTTTGGAATTCTCTACCTCAGAGGGCTGTGAAGGCTCAGTCGTTGAGTATATTCAAGACAGAAATCAGTAGATTTTTGAATATTAAGGGAATCAAGGGATATGGGGATAGTGAGGGAAGTGGAGATGAGGTAGAAGATCGGCCATGATCTTATCGAAGGGCCGAATGGCTACTCCTGCTTCTATTTCTTACATTCTTATGTTCTTAAAAACATTACACCACACTCACTGACACACATCCCCCCATCTTGCAGGCCAAGGTGGCACACAACCATCAGGAGCACCAGCAGACGGGTGGCCAGAACTAACCTGACGGACCTGGAGGAAGCAGTGCTCGGAATAATTGGAGGGGCAGTGACGGAGTCCGCGGTGAGCAGGGATATGGCTGATGATGATGGTATGCTCATATCTAATCTTTCTTCTCACATCCCACTTCCCCTTCATCCCACAATCTCTTCTCACTTACAAGCAGCTGATGGTGCACGCATGGATATCTTGCTTTCCCCCCTTCTCCAATCACCACAACCCGACGCTTGTGCATTTCTGGCAGTTCAGATTCCCTGAAGTCCTGGAGGAGAGTGATGGAGGAAAAGAAGAAGACACATCGGCACTGCATCTGACACTCACAGACACCAGC
Organism: Somniosus microcephalus; assembly: GCF_052327205.1. Lineage (NCBI taxonomy): Eukaryota > Metazoa > Chordata > Chondrichthyes > Squaliformes > Somniosidae > Somniosus > Somniosus microcephalus. Next base: position 213,588,986 of record NC_140993.1, on the reverse strand, counting down.
TCAGAAAATGGCACTGCGCGTACTTTAGGGGCGGGATCTGCATGTGGTGTGTCACTGGGCACGAGTGAGCTGCAGGCAGGGCCGGGGGAAAGGGTAGCTCGGGGGCCAGCTCCCCGGAGACTGAGATGAGGAGAAATTTCTTTGGAATTCTCTATCCCAGATGAGATAGAAGATCAGCCATGATCTTATTGAATGGCGGAGCAGGCTTGAACAGCCAAATGGCCTACTCCTGCTCCTAATTCTTATGTTCTTATGAAATGATTTAGAAACTGTAATTGACTACTTTGGTTTGTAAGTGGGTGTGCTGCAGATCATGAGGCGCGGTTACCTTTGGTGGTCAGCCATATCCTGGGATAGCTGTCGGTCTTCAAAAATCTCATCCGCCAGTTCACCAAACAGCGTTTCATCATTATCAGGTAGATTCAGCAGTTTGGAATTTGGAGATGTGAAGCCATGAGTGACTTCACAGCAGAATGTGTGAGCAACCAGTGCATTAACAGAGTACTTTTGTAGTAATCACTTCTTCTAATTGCTGCAGTGATTCTTTCCTTTTCAGAGAGAGCCCAGATCAAACATCTGTGCATGGTTGGCTCAATCTTTGGTGGCTCAATCCACTGCTGTGAGCTTGAGAACATGCCATCCTTCATTTGCATTAAACTATGAACATAAATATATCTTTTCCCATAAAACCATTCCTTGACAGGGAAAATGGCAGCTGCCAAGCTTTTGTTATACTTGCCAGTTGACAGAAAAGATTGCTGAAGGCATACTTGGGAGAATGTAGAATTTAGTGTTTGACGTCCAATACAGGAGATCAAACTTAAGAGGCAAGACAGGGGCCTTGCTTACTTCTTAACATAAGCCTTGAGTGGTAAAAGTAGAGTTTTATCCTGTGTCAAACAAAGAGAATTTCTGTATTATGGATTAATTTAAAATTAAAATGAATAACTGAAAAAATAGGAAGGCTATAAATTGGGTGCACTGACCTCTGTACCCACCTGTCCAATCTACCTGTGACTGAACAAAGCCTTGCACCAAGATAGCTAACTTGTAATATTTAACTCTTTAGCAGAACACCACAAATGTATTTTTACAATTGACTTTGGGTAGGTGGATCATTAAATGAGTTTTTTAGTCCCTGGTTCGGGGGAAGCAATCAATAGACAAAACTACCATGAGCATGTTAATAAAAGAATATGGGATGCTTGGCTTTATAAAGAGAGGCATAGAGTAAAAAAGCAAAGAAGTTATGCTAAACATTTATAAAACAAGTATTGTATCCAATCCTGGGCACCACATTTTAGGAAGGATGTCAAGGCCTTGGAGAGGGTGTAGAGGAGATTTACTAGAATGGTACCAGGGATGAGGGACTTCAGTTATGTGGAGAGACTGGAGAAGCTGGGATTGTTCTCCTTAGAGCAGAGCAGGGTTTTGATAGAGTAGATAAGGAGAAGCTGCTTCCACTGGCAGGACAGTTGGTAACGAGAGGACACAGATTTAAGATAGTTGGCAAAAGGACCAGTGGGGAGATGAGCAGAATTATTCTTTGCAGTGAGTTCTTATGGATTGGAATGGACTGCCTGAAAGGGTGGTGGAAGTAGATTCAGGGTAACTTTTAAAACAGAACTGGCTAGATCCTTGTAAAGGAAATGTTTGCAGTACTATGGGGAAAGAGCAGGGGGAGTGGGACTAATTGGAGAGTTCTTTCAAAGAGACAGCACAGGCACAATGGGCCGAATGGCCTCCTTCTGTGCTGTATGATTCTATGTCCATGGTGCCCACGGATTTTTTTTTCTTCGAGTTTTCTTCAACAACACAAGCAAGTTCTTTGATCTGAAGATAAACCAGGATGCAGTAGCTTTGCCCTGGATGCTAATCTAAGAATATTTGGTCAATGTATTAATAGATATGCAAGTCCTAGAGGAGAACTCTCATGTGATTTTGTGCAGAGAATGCACTGTTCTATAGTTGAACTTGATTGATTGATTGATAGTTTAACTCAGAGGCCTTGTGTGTTAGAGAGTATGCTGCAAACATTTTTAGTGGAATATATCAATACCTTGAGTTCAGTTCAGTTTCTGAATTGAGAATCTTCTACTTCCTTTCAGGTGAGGGCATGAGATTGATCAGAGAGATGTTCCACTAGCTCCCGACTGATTGCTGCATTTCCCGCCAGAAGTGACAGCGGCCTTTGAATACATATACAAAGTAGGCCAAAAGGAGTAACTAGCGCTGTACGTTGCATTTACTGTCATTATCACCATAGCAACATTGGACACAAGGGATGCCAGCATGCTACTGACGTTCATCATTTCTATGGCAGGCAGGAGGATATTGAGAATTGAACTTCCCCTAAGTGAGTGTAATCAGTGTAGGCGATGATCGATCACACACACTTACCCTGCTAAATTTAAAGTATTAAAAAAAAAATTGAGCTCCTATTCAGCTGACTTACAGGTACTGGATCTGACTCTGGTTTCCTACATCTCCTTAACTGGTGGGAACCCCACCGGGACCCCACCATAAACTATATAAATGCCAAGGTCATGAGCAGCCAAGTTAGGTGAGCACAATGTCTGTGGCTGCCAACTTTACTCTGTGCAATGGGCAGAAATATCGGCCGCCACATTGGAAAATCTATGAAAGTCTCATTGATCATTAGACTGTGTAAGAAACAGGTTCCAAAGAGGTTGTTACTATAATTGGGAATGAACATGCAATAATAGCCGGTCAACCCACGGAATGCCCGTATGTGTTTCTTGGTTGTGGGATGGACCCAGTGCATGATGGCATCCATCTTTGGCGGTTTGGGTATCTGTTTCCTCTCCTTCCACAGCTTGACCTAAGTAGAATACCTCTGCCATGCCAACGATTCATTTTTCAGCCTTAACTGTCAACCATTCTTTGCTCAACTGGATTAATATATTAGTGAAACGAGCAAGATGTTCATCCCATGTCCAACTGAAAATGGCAGTATCAATACACATCAGGCTCATCAATTACAGTATCAGGCTGTAATCCCTGGTCCCTGTCAGAATGGAATCCAGAGCCGCTGGAACATGATGGAAGCACTCGTCATCACCAAAGGTAAGACTGTAAGCTTGTACAGCCTTAATGGTGTAGAAAATTTAGAATGCTTAACGGTACTTGCCAATAACTTTTTGATAGATCTAGAGTTGCCAGATATTTGGCACTCCCTAGCTCCTGAAGGTTCCTTCTGTTTAAGACCTAGCGTAGGCATAGGAACATAGGAACAGGAGTAGGCCATTCAGCCCCTCCAGTCTGTTCTGCCATTCAGTGAGATCATGGCTGATCTGTGACCTAACTTCATATACCTGCCTTTGCCCCATATCCCTTACAAAAATCTATCAATCTCAGATTTAAAATTAATAGTTGACCCAGCATCAATTGCCTTTTGCGGAAGAGAATTCCAAACTTCTACCACACTTTGCGTGTAGAAGTGTTTCCTAATTTCACTCCTGAAAGGTCTGGCTCTAATTTTTAGGCTATATCCCCTAATCCTAGACTCCTGAACCAGCAGAAATAGTTTCTCTCTATCAGTTCCCCTTAATATCTTGAAAAATTCAATCAAATCACCCTTTAACCTTTTATATTCCAGGGAATAAACCTTAGTTCGTGTAATCTCTCCTCATAATTTAACTCTTGGAGTCCAGGTATCATCCTGGTAAATTTACATTCCACTCCCTCCAAGGCCAGCCTATCCTTTCTAAGGTGAGGTGGCCAGAACTGAACACAATAATCCGGGTGTGGTCTAACCAAGGTTTTGTGCAGCTGCAACATAACTTCTACCCCCTTGTATTCTAGTCCTCTAGATATAACGGACAGCCTTTTTGATTATTTTCTGTACCTGTTCATGTCATTTTAATGATCTATGTACCTGAACCCCAAGTCTCTTTGGTCCTCTGCTGTTTCTAGCATTTCACCATTTAGAAAGTACTCTGATCTATCCTTTTTAAGTCCAAATTGTGTTTTGTACAGTATTAGTTTGCTCCTGCTGATTGTAAATTATTATTTTATTAGCTTGAAAGCTTATAATCCATATGCCACAGTTTTGCTCATTCACTAAATCTATTAATATCTCTTTGTAATTTAATGCTTCCACCTACACTACTTACAATGCCACATATCTTTGTGCAATTTGGATATATGACTTTCTATGCCATCATCTAAGTCATTAATAAATACTGTGTATAGTTGAGGCCCCAACACAGATCCCTGTAGGACACCACTAGTCACACCTGCCAATTAGAGTACGTGCCCATTATCCCTACTCTCTGTCTCCTGCCACTCAGCCAATTTCCTAACCAGGTCAATAATTTGCCCTCAATTCCATGAACTTCAACTTTAGCTAACAGTCTCTTATGAGGGACTTTATCAAATGCCTCTGGAAGTCCATATAAATAACATCCATAGACATTCCCCTGTCCACTACTTTAGTCACCTCTTCAAAAATTTCAGTCAGGTTCGTCAGGCATCACTTATCTTTCACAAATCCATGCTGGCTGTCTCTGATCTGCTGAAAATTTTCAAGATGTTCAGTCACCCTATCCTTAATTATCAACTCTAGCAATTTCCCGACAACAGATGTAAGGCTAACTGGTCTATCATTCTCTAGTTTCCCTCTCTCACCTTTCTTAAACCGCTGTCCTCTGTTAAACCATTTTGTTTCTGATAATGTTTACAGAAGTGAATGGTCTTGCCATTCTTAGGGGCCAACAGCATAGGCTCTGGGATGCCCCAGGTCTAGTATCTGCATAATTGACAGATTAACTGAACATTAAAACTAGCCCCAGATTGGATTAAAGTCTGATTTCCCAAATCCACGTATGCCATTGTAACCATTATAGATTACGTGTCTGGCTCCCTAGTTAACTAATTTAACATGGTTAATATGTACTATTTCTGTGACTGACTTCTGGCAGGCAAAGGATCTGTGACCAACCTTTTGAAAAGTTCGTGAATTATGAGTAGGGGTTGCAACAGAACTTTGTTTCCCTCGATTTACCCGTGTGCTGACATTACTCGCATTCTACAAAGTTTAGCTGTGTCCTTAGAGGTACTAGGACAGTAAAACAATTTGTCCTAAGTATATCGTACCTATTTATGTCCTGCAAGAGGGATATCATGGACTCCCTTTAATAAATCTTTTCAGAATGCCTATCCTCCCACTATCTGTCTTCCATTTCCTGTCCTTCAACAAATCTTGATTTGTAATGTCGGACCAAAAGTTCATCCTCATAACTTTAACATCTTTTTGGTTCATCCTGTCTGTCATTAATTCCCCATTACTGTAGGGCTAGTTCACTGAGCCTCTAGTTTAAACTACCTAGGTTCCTCTGGCTGATTGCATCATGTGAGGTATCAAGCAGGATGACCTCAGCCTCCTTGCACACTCTTATGTAGCTTGCAGTTACTGTGATAGCTAGCGCCATCTCACCCTGGGATTTGCCCACTGGTCCTGGTGCTATGTGGAGTGAACACCCTGCTGCAGGGATCCCTGCTACTTCAGACTGGCTTGGCTCTTTCGGATGAGACATTAAACGGACGCCCCATCTGGACGTAAAAGATCCCATGGCACTATTTTGAGGAAGAGCAGGGGCGTTATTCCCAGTGTCCTGGCCAATCAACCCTCAATCAACATAACAAAAACAGATTATCTGGTCATTATCACATTACTGTTTGTGGGAGCTTGCTGTGTGCAATTGGCTGCTGTGTTTCCTACATTACAACAGTGACTACACTTTAAAAGTACTTCATTGGCTGTAAAGCACTTTGGGACATCCTGAGGTCGTGAAAGACGCTGTATAAATGCAAGTCTTGCTTTCTTTCTTTCTCTGTAACCTTTGCCTGGCTCCAAGTCATCATCCAAACTTTCTCCTAAAATGCACTGGCAGGCATCATCTTATTCTGTGGTGCTGCTCCTGGATCTAGACTCACACCCAAATAGCTAACTGGTTGGAATAAATCTGACAGCCCATTTAGCACTGGGACCACAATGCTTGTAAGGTCATAAAGTAATCTGTTCATTCGCCTACCTGCCTTTGCACCTTAAACTCATTGTCAAGCAACGTAATCCTTAGATTGTGTGAAACCACTTCCAGAAATTGATTCCTTAATGTTAGTTGGTAGAGACTATTATAATCACTTACATTCTCTCCTTCTAGCTGAAATTTCCAAATATTATTTAATTCTAAGACTAATTAGAGGAGAATTTCCACTTTGGCACTCCTTGCACAAACCAGGAAGTGCAGATCGCGATATTGCAGACCCCCCAACATAATGATGTTAATGGATGCAGTGCTTAAGTGAAATAGTTCCTCTATTCTCTGTAAATGCCATGTGGATCATTCCATAATTTCTTATAGCTTTGCCTGCATGCGTTAGATGGAAGCAGTAATAATAGCATGTTTTACAAATCCATACCGTACATTGAAGGATGAGAAAAAAAGTTGTGAGCACTTTACCGCTCAGCTCAAACTCCTTTATTCCACTTATGGAGGTTTTCTAATGATGCAGAAACTCCAATAAAATGGCTTTAAAATTTGATATCAAATTCGATTTACTGAAATTATTCCCAGCAGAGTTTTGGGCGAACTGAACTGTATCCTCACTTACCAGATTTGCTGTCAAGTTGCTTTTCCTGCCAGTTTAAGACAACATCGGTGTTGTTCCTCATTCTCTCCACATTGTGTTGGTGTTCTCTCTTCGTTCTCTGCCTCGTGTTGACATGGGTTCCTCTTCAAATCCACCTTGAATCTACAGCATTCTTTCTCTTCTTGTAATCTACAGAATTCTTTTTCCTCCTAACGCTGTTACTTTGCAACTTTGAGTTTCAATAGCTTTGGCTGGAATGCACAAGACATTGCTCTTAGCTGCTAACTGGATTACTTCTATCTATCCTTTTGAACTCTACATTACAACAGTGACAACACTTCAAAAAGTACTTCATTGGCTGTAAAGCGCTTTGGGAGGTCCGGTGGTCGTGAAAGGCACTATAGAAACATAGAAACATAGAAGATAGGAGCAGGAGTAGGCCATTCGGCCCTTCAAGCCTGCTCCGCAATTCAATGAGATCATGGCTGATCATCCAAATGCAGTACCCTGTCCCTGCTTTCTCCCCATATCCCTTGATCTCTTTAGACTTAAGAATTATATCTAACTCCTTCTTGAATATATTTATTGATTTGGCCTCAACTGCCTTCTGTGGTAGAGAATTCCACAGGTTCGCCACTCTCTGGGTGAAGAAATTCCTCCTCATTTCAGTCCTAAATGGCTTACCCCTTATCCTTACACTGTGACCCCTGGTTCTGGATTCACCCACCATCGGGAACATCCTTCCTGCGTCTAGTCTGTCTAGTCCTGTTAGAATTTTATAAGTTTCAATGAGATCCCCTATCATTCTTCTAAACTCTAGCGAATATAAGCCTAATCGAGCCAATCTCTCTTCATGCGTCATCTCTGCCATCCCAAGTATCAGTCTGGTGAATGTTTGCTGCATTCCCTCCATGGCAAGAACATCCTTCCTCAGATAAGGCAACCAAAACTGCGCACAATACGCAAGGTGTGGTCTCAGCAAGGCCCTGTACAACTGCAGCAAGACATACCTGCTCCTGTACTCGAATTCTCTCACTATGAAGGCCAACATACCATTTGCCTTCTTAACCGCCTGCTGCACCTGCATGCTTACCTTCAGCGACTGGTGCACAAGGACACCCAGGTCTCGTTGCACCTCCACTTTTCCCAATCTATTGCCATTCAGATAATAATCTGTCTTCCTGTTTTTGCCACCAAAGTGGATAACATCACATTTATCCACATTATACTGCATCTGCTATGCATTTGCCCACACACCCAACCTGTCCAAATCATACTGCAGTTTCTCTGCATCCTCCTCACAGCACACTCGCCCACCCAACTTTGCTCTTAGCTGCTAACTGGATTAATTCTATCTCTATCCTTTTGAACTCTACATTACAACAGTGACAACACTTCAAAAAGTACTTAATTGGCTGTAAAGCGCTTTGGGATGTCCGGTGGTCATGAAAGGCACTATAAAAACATAGAAACATAGAAGATAGGAGCAGAAGTAGGCCATTTAGCCCTTCAAGCCTGCTCCACCATTCAATGAAATCATGGCTGATCATCCAAATTCAGTACTCTGTCCCTGCTTTCTCCCCATATCCCTTGATCCCTTTAGCCTTAAGAACTATATCGAACTCTTTCTTGAATATATTTAATGATTTGGCCTCAACTGCCTTCTGTGGAAGAGAATTCCATAGGGTCACCGCTCTATGGGTGAAGAAATTCCTCCTCATCTCAGTCCTAAATGGCCTACCCCTTATCCTTAGACTGTGATGCCTGGTTCTGGATTCACCCGCCATCGGGAACATCCTTCCTGCATCTAGTCTGCAAACTTGGAGATATTATATCTAGTTCCCTTGTCTAAATCATTAATATATATTGTGAATAGCTGGGGTCCTAGCACCGATCCCTGCGGTACCCCACTAGGCACTGCCTGCCATTCGGAAAAAGACCCGTTTATTCCAACTCTTTGCTTCTTGTCTGCCAACCAGTTCTCTATCCAACTCAGTACCTTACCCCCAATCCCATGTGCTTTAACTTTGCATACTAATCTCTTATGCGGGACCTTGTCGAAAGCCTTCTGAAAATCCAAATACACCACATCCACTCATTCTCCCTTATCTATTCTACCAGTTACATCCTCATAAAATTCCAGTAGATTTGTCAAGCATGATTTACCTTTTGTAAATCCATGTTGACTTTGTCTGATCCTGTCACTGTTTTCCAAGTGCTCTGCTATTACATCTTTTATAATAGACTCGAGCATTTTCCCCACTACCGATGTCAGGCTAAAATTCCCCGTTTTCTCTCTACCACCCTTTTTGAACAGTGGGGTTACATCAGCTACCCTCCAATGCATGGGAACTGTTCCAGAGTCTATAGAATTTTGGAAGATGACCAGCAATACATCTACTATTTCTAGGGCCACTTCCTTAAGTACCCTGGGATGTAGATTATCAGGCCCTGGGGATTTATCGGCCTTCAAACCCGTCAATTTCCCTAACACCATTTCCCTACAAATACTGATTTCATTCAGTTCCTCCCTCTCATTAGACCCTATGTTCCCGACCTCTCTTGGAGGTTATTTTTGTCCTCCTTTGTGAAGACAGAACCAAAGTATGTATTTAATTGGTCCGCCATTTCTTTGTTCCCCATTATAAATTCCCCTGATTCTGACTGCAAGGGACCTACGCTTGACTTCAGAAATCTTTTTCTCTTCACATATCTATAGAAGCTTTTACAGTCAGTTTTTATGTTCCCTGCAAGCTTACTCCCATACTCTATTTTCCCCCTGTTAATTAGTCCCTTTGTCCTCCTTTGCTGAATCCTAAACTGCTCCCAATCCTCAGGTTTGCTGCTTTTTCTGGCCAACTTATATGTCTGCACCCTGGATCTTATGCTATCCCTAATTTCCCTTGTTAGCCACGGCTGAGCCACCTTTCCTGTTTTATTTTCATGCCGGACAGGGATGAACAAATTCTGTAGTTCATCCATGCGATCTTTAAATGTTTGCCATTGCCTATCTACCGTCAACCCTTTAAGTGATGTTCCCCAATCCATCCTAGCCAACTCCTGCCTCATACCATCGTAATTTCCTTTATTTAAATTCAGGACCCTAGTTCTTGAGTCAACTACGTCACTCTCCATCTTAATGAAGAATTCCATCATATTATGATCGCTCTTCCCCAAGGGACCTCACACAACAAAATTGCATATTAATCCTTTCTCATTACATAATACCCAGTCTAAGATGGCCAGATCTCTAGTTGGTTCCTTGACATATTGGTCCAGGAAACCATTCCGTATACACTCTAGGAATTCCTCCTCCACACTATTGTTACTAATTTGGTTAGCCTAATCTATATGCAGATTAAAGTCACCCATGATTACTGCTGTGCCCTTATTGCATGCATCTCTAATTTCCTGTTTAATGCAATCCCCAACCCCACCACTACTCTTTGGGGGTCTGTATACAACTCCCACTAACGTTTTCTGCCTCTTGGTATTTCGCATCTCTACCCAACCAGATTCCACATCATCAGAGCTAATATCCTTCCTTACTATTGTGTTAATCTTCTCTTTAACCAGCAACGCCACCCCCACCTCCTTTTCATTTTTGCCTGTCCTTCCTGAATATTGAATACCCCTGGATGTTGAGTTCCTAGCCTTGGTCACCCTGGAGCCATGTCTCCGTAATCCCAATTATATCGTATCCGTTTACATCTATTTACGCAGCTAATTCATCCACCTTATTATGAATGCTCCTCGCATTAAGACACATGGGCCTAGAAATTCAGTGCCCTTAGCGCCGATTTTGTGGCGCTAGAGGGCCTAGCGCTGCAATTGGCGCCGGCGCCTAAATTGCCTGGGGCCCTTCCGCCGCGGTAGACCGGTAGCGCTGCGCCGGCACCGATGACGTCATCGGTGTGCGCAGCGTCCCGGTTGCCATGGTAACCCGCCCGAACTGGGAAATTGACTTGCGGCCGCCTCGCCCGTGGCAGCCGCAAGCAACGTTCTGGCAGAGGTGCCTTGCACAAGTTTGCGCCGGCGCATTAAAGGCCCCGCGGCGGCCGGCCGCTTTCCCGCTGCCCGCCTGGCCGCAGCTCCCTCCCCGGACTTCCCCCCCCCCCCCACCGGAACAGAAGCAAGCCCGGCACTTGTCCGAGGTGCCGGGCTCATTTTTAATAAGATTATCGCGGGCCGCGGCCGGGTGCAGGCAGGTCCTCCTTAAGGGAAGGAGGAGGCCTGTACTTCCCGAACCTGCCGCACCGCAGCGTGTGCCACAGCGCCGGAATAGCGCCGAAATTCAGCGCATAGCGCCAGTTTTCAGGCGCTAACAGCTTTCAGCAGCGCCGGCAGCCGTTTGGGCGCAGAAGTAGTGAATTTTTGGCCCGACCAGCGCGACTTAGCTCCGGCACTAACTTCCGGCGCTAAAGCCGTTGCTGCGCCAAAACCCAATTTCTAGGCCAAAGTCTTCAGGCTTGTTTTTTTAACACTCTTAGTCCTTTTAGAATTATTTTTAACTGTGGCCTTGTTTGATTTACACCCTTGATTTCTCTGCCTTCCACTTTTGCTTTTCTCCTTCCTATCTTTTGCTTCTACCCTTGTTTCCCTTTTCTCTGTCTCCCTGCACAGGTTCCGAACCCCCTGCCATTTTAGTTTAAACCCTCCCCAACAACACTAGCAAACACTCCCCCTATGACATTGGTCCCAGTCCTGCCCAGTTGCAAACCATCCAGTTTGTACTGGTCCTACCTCCCCCAGAACTGGTTCCAATGTCCCAGGAATTTGAATCCCTCCCCCATGCACCATTCTTCTAGCCACATATTCATCTGAAATATCCTGCTATTTCTACTCTGACTAGCACGTGGCACTGGTAGCAAACCTGAGATTACTACCTTGAGGTCCTATGTTTTAATTTACCTCCTAACTCCCTATATTCAGCTTTTAGGACCTCATCCCGTTTTTTACCTATATCGTTGGTACCTATATGCACCATGCCAACTGGCTGTTCACCCTCCCCCTCCAGAATGCCCTGCAGCCGCTACGAGACATCCTTGACCCTTGCACCAGGGAGGCAACATACCATCCTGGAGTCTCGTTTGCGGCCGTAGAAACGCCTGTCTATTCCCCTTACAATAGAATCCCCTATCACTATAGCTCTCCCGCTCTTTTTCCTCCCGTCTTGTGCAGCAGAGCCACCCACAGTGCCATGAACATGGCTGCTGCTGCCTTCCCCCGATAAGCCATCCCCCCCAACAATATCCAAATCTGTTTGAGAGGGGGATGTCCACAGGGGACTCCTGCACTACCTGCCTGCGCCTACTACTTTGCCTGCCAGTCACCCATTCCCTTCCTGCCTGTGCAGCCTTTACCTGCCATGTGGCCAACTCACTAAATGTGCTATCCACGACGTCCTCAGCTTCGCGGATGCTCCAGTGTATATCCATTCGCAGCTCCAGCACCGCAATGCGGTCTGCCAGTAGCTGCATCTGGATACACTTCCTGTACACATGGTCATCGGGGACACAGGAAGTGTGTATATAAATATAAATGCAAGTCTTTCTTTCTTTTCTCTTGTGTGGATCTTTTTTTCCTTTTTACTCTGGGTACATTTTTGGTCTTTCTGTCTCAGATTATTTTTGTAGGTGAGAATCACTCCCTACCACTTTGAGAGTGGTTACACTTGCTCTGACATCTCGGTAAGTTTGACGGCGGCCCTGGATAAGGAACAGGACACATTTCTTTTGATTTTTTTAGCAGCTAGATTTATTCTGTGCCTCTACAGGATGCTCTTTGAGAAATGGCAGAATGTCATAACATTAGACCTTGTTTCAAGCTTTAAATGCTAAACACATTTATTGAACAATAGATGAACAAACTAATAAATAATCTAAATCTTTGAATATGGAAAATAATAAATAGCTCACAATCTCTATTCTAATCTATATTTCATAATTAACTTTTATATACCGTCGTTATTCATTTCTTATATTCTTCCCAATTATAGGAGCTACCTGGTCTAACTAGTCGCGTTGAAAGTTGCAGGTCGACAATCCAGCTTGAACATTCCTCATGAATTTGAATAACTGCCAGGGAAATTCAGAAGCAGCTGCTACTCAGACACATGACTGAACAAATAGCACTGTGCTTCTGCCTGAATTGTATGGCTTTGCTTCTCCCTCAAGCCAACAGCTCAGAGGCAGCTAAATAGTCCTTGCCACACTGGTATCGAATTAAGCTGGGTTAGGAATTCCATGAGTGTAGCTGGGCTTTGCTCTTTATGTAGCATAAATGACCCAAAGCCAATCTAAAACTAGACTAAATACTTCTTTTTATCACAAGTATCTTTCAGTATCCTCATGATCCGGTGTTATTATCCTGTAAGTAAAATGGACTGTTAAGCCTGACCTGAGCATAACACTCTGACAGTTTGCTATTTACCACATTTTGAAGTGGACAGGATAGTGTGGTGGGCATGCCGCTTGATCTCAAATGAATAATATTAGCAGAAAATGGCTAAGATGGAAAAGGCTAAAACTTCAATGTAGCACAAAGGACATTATCTCATCCTCCTGTGTACTTTGATTGAACCTTCCTCTTCTGATCTACAAGCTTTTAAAATCCAAGCTTGGTGCCACCTAACCACTACTTTTAAATTCAATGGTGTCTTGCACTATAGACCTTGGGTCTTCATCTAAGTTTCTCTATAAAACACTGATTACATAAGAATATAAGAACATAAGAATTAGGAGCAGGAGTAGGCCCTTCGACCCCTCAAGCCTGCTCTGCCATTCAATAAGACTGATCTTTGACCTCAACTCCACTTTCCAGCCTGATCACCATATCCCTCGATTCCCCTAGAGTCCAAAAATCTATCGATCTCAGCCTTGAATATACTCAAAGGCTCCGCATCCACAGCCCTTTGAGGAAGAGAATTCCAAAGATTCACAACCCTCTGAGTGAAGAAATTCCTCCTCATCTCAGTCCTAAATGGCCGAACCCTTATCCTGAGACTATGACCCCTAGTTCTAGACTCTCCAGCCAGGGGAAACAACCTCTCAGCATCTACCCTGTCAATCCCCCTCAGAATCTTACATGTTTATGAGATCCCCTCTCATTCTTCTAAACTCCAGAGAGTACAGACCCAATCTAATCAATCTCTCCTCATAGGACAGCCCTCTCATCCCAGGGATCAATCTAGTGAACCTTTGTTGCACCACCTCTAAGACATGTATGTCTTTTCTCAGATAAGGAGACCAAAACTGTGCGCAGTACTCCAGGTGTGGTCTCACAAAAGCCCTGTGCAATTGCAGTAAGACTTCCTTACTCTTGTACACCAACCCTTGAGCAATGAAGGCCAACATGCCGTTTGCCTTCCTAATTGCTTGCTGTACTTGCATGCTAACTTTCTGTGTTTCCTCTACGAGGATACCTAAATCTCTCTGAACACCAACATTTAATAGTTTCTCACCATTTAAAAAATATTCTGTTTTTCTATTCCTCCTATCAAAGTGAATAACCTCGCATTTCCCGACATTATACTCCATCTGCCACCTTATTGCCCACTCGCCTAATCTGTCTATATCCCTTTGCAGGCTCTTTGGGCTAGAAATTCATCTGTTGAGCGCCACTCCATAGCACCATGAAATGGCGATAAAATGGTGGCCGCTGCTCTTTCGCCAGCTGGTAGCAGGTCCCACAGCAGCCATCATATTCGTCTCCCCCTTTGCGCTGCCTGTTGTGTATGTAACCTGTTCCACCTTAAGAGAGCTTAAGCCTGTTCCACCTTAAGAGATGTACTACTTTCTCAGGCTGCTGTAGACGTAATACCGGGGGTGAACACACCGGTATATAAGCACTGTGCAGTAATCTTGTATTCAGTATAGTCCCTACCTCCAACCAGTAAAGACCTGTTTTTATTGTTACTCATTAGTCTGTTTTAATTAACTAAATAATTCACAGACTTAACACTGGCGACGAGTCAGGTTCTTACCCTGCGGCAGTTATTCCACGGCGGTTGAAGAGAGGTTTCAAACCTCACCACTCACCACCCCACTGGAAGTGACAGGCATTAGGACCCTGAAGCCTCCATCAGCTTGTGAACCGGAGTAGAAGACAGGACTGGGGAAGAGAGAGGTATAGGGCGATAGCGATCGGCAGATAAGGGCCGGGCCGCTTTCAAGTGCGAGGCGCAGCCGGGCCATCGATCGCATCCGCTGATAAGGGCCGCACTCGGGGGCTGAAGGGAGACGGTGTCGGGGGACGGGTGAAGACCGCCAAGCGCGGGAAAACTGCCATTTTGTGGGCGGAGGACGACGGCAAGAGCGGGAAGCCGCCATCTTTGATAACAAGTAAAGAAAATAAAATCTGAGAAATTGCAAATCTACAATGCCTAAACACGGGAATATTAGCACCTTTGATAGTGACCTCGAAGATTGGGCCATATATGTTGAAAGAGTAAAAAATTATTGTAAGGCCAATAAAATTCGTGACCAAGATAAAGCTCTAACATTATTAAATTTAATGGGTGCGAAGACATACGGGCAATTGAAACACCTGTTATCACCAGATGAACTCGGAGCAGCAGAGAGCAGCGAGGAGGAGCCCGGCTTAAAAACCGGCGGCAGTTGCGAGGCCCGACCACTCGGAGCAGCAGAGAGCAGCGAGGAGGAGCCCGGCTTAAAAACCAGCGGCAGTTGCGAGGCCCGACCACTTGGAGCAGCAGAGAGCAGCGAGGAGGAGCCCGGCTTAAAAACCGGCGGCAGTTGCGAGGCCCGACCACTCGGAGCAGCAGAGAGCAGCGAGGAGGAGCCCGGCTTAAAAACCGGCGGCAGTTGCGAGGCATACCAAATCAACAGCAGAGGAGAGGGGTAAATAGTAATCAGTGTGTGACATCACCAGGGAGCAGCTGGTGCAGTCGGGAGAGCAGGAGGCCAGTAACTCTTATATAGGTGGAGCTGTTGCTAAACCCGAAACACTACAGTGTAGTGTCTCCCACCCTTCCACCTCCTCTAACCTTTTAGGGGTTAGGGGAAGTTGAAAAGGTAGGTTCAATTTATTTTATTTCAGGAGCCTAACCTAGGTGGAAAAGGTTCCAGGACAGGAGGCGGCAGTGAAAATACAACACCAGAAAACAGGTAGGTGACTGGTTGGTGAGTACTTTCACAAACTTATTCTAAGTAGAATTCAATAATTAAGCTAAATCGTAGTAAATAAAAAGGTATTGTAAGGGTTAAGTCATGGAAGGGCAGCTCAGACCCGTGTCATGCTCCTCCTGTGCCATGTGGGAAATCAGGGACACTGTCCCTGACAACTATGTGTGCAGGAAGTGTGTCCAGCTGCAGCTCCTAGCGGACCGCATGGCAGCGCTGGAGCTGCGAATGGACTCACTCTGGAGCATACGCGATGCTGAGGATGTTGTGGATAGCACATTCAGTGAGTTGGTCACACCGCAGGTAAAGGCTAGCTCAGACAGTAAATGGGTGACCAAAAGGCAGGGTAAAGGCAGGAAGGTAGTGCAGGAGTCACCTGCGGTCATCTCCCTCCAAAACAGGTTTACCGTTTTGGGTACTGTTGGGGGAGATGACTTATCAGGGGAAGGCACCAGCAGCCAGGTTCAGGGCACCATGACTGGCTCTGCTGCACAGAAGGGCGGGAAAAAGAGGGATAGGGCTATAGTGATAGGGGATTCAATTGTAAGGGGGATAGATAGGAGTTTCTGTGGCCGAGACCGAGACTCCAAGATGGTATGTTGCCTCCCTGGTGCAAGGGTCAAGGATGTCTCGGAGCGGGTGCAGAGCATTCTGAAGGGGGAGGGGGATCAGCCAGTTGTCGTGGTACATGTAGGTACCAACGATGTAGGTAAAAAGAGGGAGGAGGTCCTACAAGCTGAATTTAGGGAGTTAGGAGCTAAATTGAAAAGTAGGACCTCAAAGGTAGTAATCTCTGGATTGCTACCAGTGCCGCGAGCTAATAAGTTTAGAGAGAGTAAGATAGATAAGCTAAATACATGGCTTGAGCAGTGGTGCAAGGGAGAGGGATTTAAATTCTTGAGGCATTGGAACCAGTTCTTGGGGAGGAGTGACCTGTACCAAGGGGACGGTCTACACCTGAACTGTGAGGGAGCCGATGTCCTCGGGGTAATATTTTCTAGGGCGGTTCGGGAGGATTTAAACTAATTTGGCAGGGGGATGGGAACCTAGGTAGTGGAAAAGAGGGAAGTCATATGAAGTCAGAAATAGATGGTAGAAAGGTGAGAAGCAATAAGCAAAGGAGAGAAACACAAAGGGCCAAACTAATTCATAATGAGAGTGTGAAAAAAGCAAGCCTGAAGGCTTTGTATCTTAATGCTAGAAGCATTAGGAACAAGGTGGATGAATTAGTTGTGGAAATAGAGGTAAACAAGTATGATTTGATTGGGATTACAGAAACGTGGCTGCAGGGTGGGCAAGGCTGGGAACTTAACATCCAGGGATATACAATATTTAGGAAGGATCGGCAAAAAGGTAGGGGAGGTGGGGTAGCATTGCTGGTAAAGGAGGGGATTAATGCAATGGAAAGGAAGGATATTAACTCGGATGAAACGGAATCTGTATGGGTAGAAATGAGAAATAGCAAGGGGAGGAAAACGTTAGTGGGTGTGATATATAGGCCTCCAAATAGTAATATGGAGGTGAGGGAAGGCATAAAAAGGGAAATTAGAGAAGCGTGCGATAAGAGCACAGCTGTCATCATGGGTGACTTTAATTTACATATTGATTGGACTACCCAAATTAGTAAAAATTCTGAGGAGGAGGAATTCCTGGAATGTTTTCGGGACGGTTATCTGGACCAATATGTCGAGGAGCCGACTCGAGATCAGGCCATTTTAGACTGGGTATTGTGCAATGAGAAGGGACTTATCAGCAATCTTCTTGTACGAGGCCCCTTGGGTCAGAGCGATCATAATATGATCGAGCTCTCAGTCGAGATGGAGAGTGAGGAAATTGAATCAGAGACTAAGGTCCAGAACTTAAATAAAGGGAATTACGAGGGTATGAGACGGGAATTGGGTAAGATTGATTGGGTGGTGTTTCTGGGGGGATTGACAGTGGAGAGACAATGGCAAGCATTCAAAGATAGAATGGAAGAATTCCAGAACATGTTTATACCGGTTTGGCATAAAAATAAACCTAAAAAGGTGACTCAACCGTGGATAACGAGGGAAATTAGGGACAGCATAAAATCAAAAAAAAGGGCATATCAACTGGCAAAAAAAAGCACCAGACCGGAAGATTGGGGGCAGTACAGGATACAGCAAAAGAGGACAAAGGGATTAATCAGGAAGGGGAAAATAGAATACGAAAGTAAACTTGCAGCAAACATAAAGACAGACTGCAAAAGCTTTTATCGGTATATCAGGAGGAAAAGACTGGTAAAATCCCAAGTCGGTCCCTTGCAGTCCGATTCGGGAGAATATATAATGGAGAATAAGGAAATGGCAGACCAATTAAACTCATACTTTGGTTCTGTATTCACAAAGGAGGACACAAATAACCTCCCAGGAATATCGGCAAACATAGGGACTAATGAGAGGGAGGAGCTGACAGAAATTAGTATCTCTAGGGATATGGTGTTGGGTAAGTTGAGGGGACTGAAGGCCGACAAATCCCCGGGGCCTGATAAACTACATCCTAGGGTACTTAAGGAGGTGGCCCTGGAGATAGCAGATGCTCTAAGGATCATCTTCCGGAACTCCATTGACTCGGGAACAGTACCCGTGGATTGGAGGGTAGCTAATGTTACCCCAATATTTAAAAAGGGGGGTAGAGAGAAAGCAGGGAATTATAGACCAGTAAGCCTTACATCGGTTGTGGGCAGAATGCTGGAGTCCATTATTAAGGATAAAATAGCGGAGCACTTGACAAATGGGGAAAGGATCGGACAGAGTCAACATGGATTTACAAAGGGTAAATCGTGTTTGACTAATCTGCTGGAATTTTTTGAGGAAGTAACTGGTAAAATAGATGGGGGAGAGCCAGTGGATGTGGTGTACCTTGACTTCCAGAAAGCCTTCGATAAAGTTCCACACAAAAGATTATCATGCAAAATTAAGGCTCATGGGATTGGGGGCAAAGTATTAACGTGGATAGAGAACTGGCTGGCGGATAGAAAACAGAGAGTTGGAATAAACGGATCATTTTCGGAGTGGCAGGCAGTGACCAGCGGGGTGCCGCAAGGATCTGTCCTGGGACCCCAGCTGTTCACAATATATATAAATGATCTGGATCAGGGAATTGGATGCAATATTTCCAAATTCGCTGACGACACTAAACTAGGAGGAGGGGTGGGCTCTGATGAGGATGTCAGGAGGCTACAGTGCGATTTGGACAGGTTGGGGGAATGGGCGGATACGTGGCAGATGCACTATAATGTGGATAAATGCGAGGTTATCCACTTTGGGGGTAAAAACAGGAGGGTAGATTATTATCTAAATGGCAATAGATTGGGAGATGGGGAAGTGCAGAGGGACCTGGGTGTTCTTGTGCACCAGTCACTGAAGGAGAGCATGCAGGTGCAACAGGCGATTAAGAAGGCAAATGGTATGTTGGCCTTCATATCAAGGGGGTTCGAGTATAGGAATAGGGATACCTTACTACAGCTGTACAAGGTGCTGGTGAGACCGCATCTGGAGTATTGTGTACAGTTTTGGTCGCCCCATCTGCGGAAGGATGTTCTTGCCATGGAAAGAGTGCAACGGCGATTCACCAGGCTGATACCTGGAATGGCGGGAATGACCTACGAAGAGAGATTAAATAGTTTGGGCTTGTACTCACTGGAGTTTAGAAGATTGAGAGGGGATCTCATCGAAACATATAAAATTATGGCAGGCCTGGACAGGCTGAATTCAGAGAGAATGTTTCCAATGGCCGGGGAGCACAGAACCAGGGGCCACAGTCTAAAAATAGCGGGCAAATCATTTAAAACAGAGATGAGGAAGAATTTCTTCACTCAAAGAGTGGTGAGCCTGTGGAATTCCCTGCCACAGAGGGCTGTGAAGGCTAATTCAATAAATATTTTCAAGAGAGAATTGGATATATTTCTGAAGGCTAAGGGGATTAAGGGTTACGGAGAAAAGGCGGGGACGGGGTACTGAACTGGTAAGATCAGCTATGATCTCAGACGAAGATCAGCCATGATCTCATTGAATGGCGGAGCAGGCTCAAAGGGCCGAATGGCCTACTCCTGTTCCTATCTCTATGTTTCTATGAACCGGCGGATAAGACGTTCGATGAGATTGTTACTGTCCTGAAAGATCATCTAAACCCCACGCCGCTGATGCTAGCGGAACGATTTAAATTTTACGACAGAAGGCAGCTACAGCATGAAAGCAATGCTGAATATTTGCTGGAATTGCGTAAATTAGCGAAATATTGCCAGTTTGGAACGGGACTGACAGAGGCACTTCGAGACAAATTTGTGTGTGGTTTATTTAAACAGGATACACAAAAGCGACTGCTCGAGGAGAATGAGCTGACGCTTGAGAAGGCGGTCACTATGGCAGCAGCACACGAAGCCGCAGCGAGAGGCACGGCAGTAATGCAGCTACGGTCACCGGAGCTCAGTGCACACAAATTGGGTGTGAGTTCTGGCAAATGTTATCGTTGTGGAAAGACAACGCATGATCAGAACCAGTGTTGGTTTAAAAACCAAGAATGTAGAACTTGTGGTAGGCTTGGACATATAGCTAGAGTATGCAGGTCAGGGAAGAAGACCAGCAACAAGAAGTCACCGCAAGGGAAATACGCAAAGGTACACAAGGTGGCCGAACAGGAGTCCGATTCAGATGCAAGCAGTATTGAACTGGCTAGCTTAAGGGTACTCAACGTTGGTAAGAGTGCAGACCTCCAGACAATTTGGGTTACTCTTCAGATAGAAGGAGTCCAAGTAAAAATGGAATTGGACACTGGATCGGCATTGTCGGTCATGAATAAGAAAGATTACAGAAGGTTATTCCAACATATTCCCCTACAGGATACGGAGATTATATTGACAACCTACACGGGGCAGAGAGTGTACCCCATCGGGACAATAAAGGTTGCAGTGGCCAACAAGGGCGAAGGAAGTCAAATAATGGACTTATATGTGCTACCGGAGGGAGGTCCACCACTACTAGGCCGGGAGTGGTTTAGAAACATAAATATGGACTGGCATTCGCTAAAAGCCATAAAGAGTGAGAACTCGGTGCAGATAATCAGCCCAGACTCTAGAACTGATGATGGTAAGACCAACCCATGTGCAAAAGACAAAGTTTCAGCACAGAATTCCACTGAGCAACAACATAGTTTAACAGAGAATTCTGAGTCTGTCAAGTCTACTGATATGCACATTTTTGAGGGACACTGGGCTCGAACTCAACTCCATTTCAAACTACAACAGCAATTAGAACAAATGATTCGCCGTTTTGAGCAAGAGATGAATGAAATAAAAAAGTTCTTTGTTACAGAGTGGGAGAATCTGGAAAGTCAACAGAAGCAACTGATGGAGAAAATGGAGCAGGAGCACACCAACCATCTGCGCGAGGAGGCCGAACGAATCAAAGCTGATTCAGGTTCTGAAGGTGCGTGCCATAATCTGGTGTCAGAAGAGTTAATGGTCAGCCAACTCCTTCATATGCTGAGGGACAAGACTCTGAAATGGGAAAAACTTGAACACGAGCTGCGATCTTCAAAGGAAAAGGGTTCGGAGCTCTCAAAAGTCATTGAGATGGCTGATGTGACGACACAGACTGAAACGACTGCAACAGAGCAGCCATTGGATGCCAAAAGTACGCTGACTCACGTCAATGTAGAACAACAGACCGCTGAAACAGCTGCTCCGGTAGAGGGATTGCATAGTCCGATCAATCAATCTCCAAAGGAAGTTGAAGTATTAAAATCACAAATGAGGTCACTAGTAAACGACTTGCTGAAAGCCCAGAAAAAGCTGGATGCAGAGGTACACATGAAGAAGTCTCTTCAGGAAAGATGTCTGGATTTGGAACAAGAGCTGGCTAACGTCCAGCTGGGTATGGAGGAAATAGACGACCCTCTCACTGGTCTAGCTCAGGACGACACCGAATATTACCATGACCTGGTGGACGACACCGAATATTACGATGTCCTGTCCTGCCCAGCTTGTAACTTCAACTCCCAAAGTGCAGAAATCATGGAGGAGCACCAAAAGTCTACGGAACATCGGGAGAAGCTGGCTCTACGACGGAAACAGGAGGAAGAGAAGGAGGAACTGCGCATGCAGCTGGCAGCTGTGGCAGCTGACAATGGAGCCCAGAGAGTCTCCAAGAAGCAGAAAAGGAAAAGTAAAAACAGAAGATGACCCATCTGAACCATTATCACCTCTACCAGATCACACACGTGGTCCCTCCGAACGGAGCCAAATCAGTTCGGAAGTTCAAGCTGTTAAATCCATGAAAGGACTATTGAATGAGTAACGTGAACCGACTACACCACAGAGATTGAATCTGTGAACTGTTTTCCGCAGAGACTGAATCTGTGATATGTTACGTTAAACATGAAGTTATATATGTATATATGTTATTACGTTATGTTAAATGGGGGGGATGACTATAAAGCTAAGAAGGGAGGAGTGTTGTGTATGTAACGTGTTCCACCTTAAGAGAGCTTAAGCCTGTTCCACCTTAAGAGATGTACTACTTTCTCAGGCTGCTGTAGACGTAATACCGGGGGTGAACACACCGGTATATAAGCACTGTGCAGTAATCTTGTATTCAGTATAGTCCCTACCTCCAACCAGTAAAGACCTGTTTTTATTGTTACTCATTAGTCTGTTTTAATTAACTAAATAATTCACAGACTTAACACTGCCAGTAACTGGTAGCGTCCTGAAAGAAACAATGGCGGCGTGGTGATATCAATCGGCATGCAACGCCGACTTAACGTCACCAATGCGAACTTCGACCCTAGCGCTGAATTCAGTCCTGGGTCCTAATCTCGTCATGTTAACCTGGCATTCAAGCAGTGGCGATGTCAGCACCTCTTAACGTAGGCAAGTTTGGATTTAAGGTTTTGGACTGGGTTTGTTTGATTTTATTGAAGTGGTGGCTTGCTGCAATGGATGTGAAAAGCTTTTTTAAGTATGTAGGGGGTGCTGCTGGATGCTTGCAAGGACCCAGATGGTAAGTAAAGGCCTTTGAGAAGACAACATGCTGAGATACTCAGCAGGTCAGGCAACATCCATGGAGAGAAAAACAGTGTTCATGTCTCAGGTCGAGATGCTGCCTGGCCTGCGGAGTATTTCCAGCATTTTAGGCTGTCATTTCACATTTACAGCATTCGCTTGCAGAGGGATGAGGAAGACACAGAAGAGGAGGAATCAGAAGGAAGGATGCAACCCAGACAGCCCCTTTCTGGCCGGGATATCCGGTATGGAATCATCCACCTGCGGTCCCAGTGACCACATCCCCAATTCCCCTTTCAACGTTAGTCCCACACCTTACCTTCCATCTGTTACTGCCCATCACAACGTCCTCTTGGCAATGATACTGAAATAAAAGCCATCACAAAGCAAACTTTCCAATCCACCTATATATGTCTATCCATCCAATGCGACATCAAGAAATCAACTCATCACTCGTATGCATTCTCTTAGTGAGTGTCTTGTGTGTGCCTTTGCCTACCCTACTGATGTCACGCAGTGCTAACCCAGAGGCTGCAGCATGGCTGGTGGAAGGCTGTTGACTTTCAGTGGGGGACAAGGCAAATGTCCTTGCTGATTAGCCTTGAGGAATCAATGGCTGGGAGTGTGAAATCAATCTTCTTCTGTTCTTGTTCTTCTTCACTCTCCTCTCCCTCTTCCTGGTCACCCACTGGCTGGGCAGGCTGGATTTCTTGGGTGTGTGAAACACGGAAGGCACAATGGTGGAGTTGTGGTGAAGGGAGGGCGGGAAAGCATGAGGTGCATGTCAGAGGGAGGATAACGTATGAGGCTACCAGAATCTTCAGCCCCACCGCTGGCCAAGGGCTGAGCCATACGCCTGCCAAGAATGGCCAGCACTGTCTCCTCCAAGGGGGTGAGGTGAAGCTAGGAATGGGAGATATGCCTCGTGATTGCTGCAGATTGCTGGTAGGCGAGTGATTGGGACTCCTGCATTGAGCAGTATGTGAGGCTCGTGGTGTAGTTCATAGGTGGCGGCTTTTGAAGATGCATTCACTGAACTCGATCACTGGTCTGAGGTCATGAAGCTTTTTTGGGCACTGGAGCCAGGTGGTGGGTTGACACTTCTGGCAGTGATGGCCTTAGTGATGTAGTCCCACATTGTTCTTTCTGGAGGTTCCTCCTGGCCCCTGTGGGTAGAGGGCCACTCTTGCAGTGTTGATCCCCTGCACAAAGCTGGAGTGCTGTGTGCGAGACCCTGGGTGCCCCTTCCCTGGCTTGCTCAGCTATTTGTGTTAGTGCTGAGGCAGTTTTTCCATTTTTTGAGGTTAGGAAGGTAATTCAGTTTTAAGAGCTGAATATTCACATTTGGGACTTTTTAATGTTAAATATTTTTTTAAAGGCAGAAAGGGCTGAAAACTGCATTGTTTCACTTCATTTTAATTTGTATAGCTTCAGTGTGCATAGCCCCTTTAATTCTCAGACCTCTTCATTGCCCACTATTCACTGTAAGCTCCACAGCCTCACTCCCAGAGACTGTGCAAAGCTCCAAAACCGCACCTGTACAGGAACTTCGGGTCGGATGCCTCCAGCAACGACACCAGGGTGTCGTTGCACGGCAGGTAAGTGCTGCACCAACACTCTCCACCCCCCCAGACCAATTTTGCCCCATTAGCGCTGCGGCCATTTTTGGTAGCTGTCAACTCCAGTTGCCGATCACACCGGCATCTTTGCTAGCTAAAATGAGTTTTTCCCCCTTTGTGTCCTCCTCACACCTTACAGTCCCACCTAGCTTTGTATCAGCAAACTTGGATACATTACACTCGGTCCCTTCATCATTGATATAGATTGTAAATAGTTGCAGCCCAAGCACTAATCCTTGCAGCACCCCACATGTTACAGCCTGCCAACCCAAAAATTACCAATTTATTCCTACTCTGTTTTCTGTCCATTAACCAATCCTCTATCAATGCTAATATATTACCCCCAATCACATGAGCCCTTATCTTGTGTAACAACCTTTTATGTGGCACCTTATCGAATGCCTTTTGAACATCCAAATATACTACATCCACTGGTTCCCTTTATCTACCCTGCTAGTTAGATCCCCAAAAAGCTCTAATAAATTTGTTAAACACAATTTCCCTTTCATAAAACCATGTTGACCATGCCAAATCATATTAGGATTTTCTAAATGACCTGTTACCACGTCCTTATTAATGGATTCCAACATTTTCCTGATGAGTGATGTCAACCTAACTGGCTTGTAGTTCCTTGCTTTCTCTCTCCCTCCTTTCTTTAATAGAGGAGTTAAATTTGCTACCTTCCAATCCGTTGGGAATGTTCTAGAATCTAGGGAATTTTGGAAGATCACAACTAATGCATCCACTATCTCTGCAGCCACCTCTTTTAGAACCCTAGGATGTAAGCCATCTGGTTCAGGGGGTTTGTCGAAACATAGAAACATAGAAACATAGAAGATAGGAGCAGGAGTAGCCCATTAGGCCCCTCGAGCCTGCTCCGCCATTCAATGCGATCATGGCTGATCATCCAAATTCAGTACCCGGCCCCTGCTTTCTCCCCATACCCCTTGATCCCTTTAGCCTTAAGAAATATATCCAACTCCTTCTTGAATATATTTAATGAACTGGCCTCCACCGCCTTCTGTGGTAGAGAGTTCCACAGGTTCACCACTCTCTGGGTGAAGAAATTCGTCCTCATTTCTGTCCTAAATGGCCTACCCCTTATCCTTAGACTGTGTTCCCTGGTTCTGGACTCCCCGACCATTGGGAACATCCTTCCTGCATCTAGTCTGTCCAGTCCTGTCAGAATTTTATAAGTTTCAATGAGATCACCTCTCATTCTTCTAAACTCCAGCGAGTACAAGCCCAATCGACCCAATCACTCCTCATACGACGTCCCTGCCATCCCAGGTATCAGCCTGGTGAATCTTCGCTGAACTCCTTCCATGGCAAGAACATCCTTCCTCAGATAAGGAGACCAAAACTGCACACAATACTCAAGATGTGGTCTCACCAAGGCCCTGTACAACTGCAGCAAGGCATCCTTGTTCCTGTACTCAAACCCTCTCGCTACGAAGGCCAACATATCATTTGCCTTCTTAACCGCCTGCTGCACTCTTTGCTTTCTGTCTGCCAACCAGTTCTCTATCCAAGTCAATACCATGCCCCCAATCCCATGTGCCTTAACTTTACACTCTTATGCGGGACCTTATCGAAGGCCTTCTGAAAGTCCAGATACACCACATCCACTGGTTCTCCCTTATCTATTTTACCAGTTACATCCTCAAAACATTCCAGTAGATTAGTCAAGCACAATTTACCTTTTGTGAATCCATGTTGACTTTGTCCGATCCTGTCACTGTTTTCCAAGTGCTCTGCTATTAAATCTTTTATAATGGACTCTAGCATTTTCCACACTACCGATGTCAGGCTTACCGGTCTGTAATTCCCCGTTTTCTCTCTACCACCTTTTTTGTATAGTGGGGTAACATTAGCTACCCTCCAATCCATGGGTACTGTTCCAGATTCCATCGAATGTTGGAAGATGATCAGCAATGCACCTACTATTTCTATGGCCACTTCCTTAAGTACCCTAGGATGTAGATTATCAGGCCCTGGGGATTTATCGGCCTTCAATCCCGTCAATTTCCCGAACACCATTTCCCTACAAATACTGATTTCTTTCAGTTCCTCCCTTTCATCAGGCCCGATATTCCCCGGCATCTCTGGGAGGTTATTTGTGTCCTTCTTTGTGAAGACAGAACCAAAATATGTATTTAGTTGTTCTGCCATTTCTTTGTTCCCCATTATAAATTCCCCTGATTCTGACTGCAAGGGACCTACGCTTGACTTCACAAATCTTTTTCTCTTCACATATCTATAAAAGCTTTTACAGTGAGTTTTTATGTTCCCTGAAAGCTTACTCTCATATTCTATTTTCCCCTTCTTAATTAATCCCTTTGTCCTCCTTTGTTGAATCCTAAATTGCTCCCAATCCTCAGGATTATTGCTTTTTCTGGCCAATTTATAATGTCCTCTCCTTGGATCTTATGCTGTCCCTAATTTCCCTTGTTAGCCACTGTTGAATCACCTTTTTTGTTTTATTTTTGTGCCAAACTGGGATGAACATTTTCTGTAGTTCATCCAAGCGGTCTTTGAATGTTTGCCATTGCTTATCCACCGTCAACCCTTTGAGTGACATTCCCCAATCAATCCTACCCAACTCGCGCATCAGACCATCGTAGTTTCCTTTATTTAAATTTAGGACCCTAGTCTCTGAGTCAACAACTTCATTCTCCATCTTAATGAAGAATTCCATCATATTATGATCGCTCCGACCCAAGGGGCCTCGTACAACAAGATTGCAAATTAATCCTTTCTCATTACATAATACCCAGTCTAAGATGGCCTGATCTCTGGTTGGTTCCTCGACATATTGGTCCAGGAAACCATCCCGTAAACAGTCCAGGAATTCCTCCTCCACAGTATTGTTACTCATTTGGTTAGCCCAATCTATATGTAGATTAAAGTCACCCATGATGATTGCTGTGCCCTTATTGCACACTTCTTTAATTTCCCTTTTAATGCCATCCCCAACCTCCGCCTTACTGTTTGGAGGTCTGTATACCACTCCCACTAATGTTTTCTGCCCCTTGGTATTTCTCAGTTCTACCCATACAGATTCCACATCATCAGAGCTAATATCCTTCCTTACAATTGTGTTAATCCCTTCTTTAACCAGTAATGCTACCCCACCTCCCTTTCCTTTTTGCCTATCTTTCCTGAATATCGAATACCCCTGGATGTTGAGTTCCCAGCCTTGGCCATCCTTGAGCCACGTTTCCGTAATCCCAACCAAATCATATTCGTTTACCTCTATTTGCGCAGCCAATTCATCCACCTTATTGCGAATGCTCCTCGCATTAAGACACAAAGCCTTCAGGCTTATTTTTTTAACGCTCTTTGACCAATTAGAATTATTATTTACTGTGGCCATGTTTGATTTAAACCGTTGATTTCTCTGACTGCCACTTTTGCTTTTCTCTTTCCTTTCTTTTGCTTTTCTCCTTGTTTCTCTTTCCTCTGTCCCCCTGCTCAGGTTCCCAACCCCCTGCCATCTTAGTTTAAACCCTCCCCCAGAGCACTAGCAAACACACCCCCTAGGACATCGGTTCCAGCCCTGCTCAGGTGCAACCGTCCGGTTTGAACTGGTCCCACCTCCCCCAGAACCGGTTCCAATGTCCCAGGAACTTGAATCCCTCCCCCTTGCACCATCCCTCTAGCCATGTATTCATCTGAAGTATCCTGCTATTTCTACTCTGACTAGCACGTGGCACTGGTAGCAATCCTGAGATTACTACCTTTGAGGTCCTATTTTTTAATTTATCTCCTAACTCCCTATATTCAGCTTTTAGGACCTCATCCCGGTTTTTACCTATATCGTTGGTACCTATATGCACCACGACAACTGGCTGTTCACCCTCCCCTTCCAAAATGTTCTGCAGCCGCTCTGAGACATCCTTGACCCTTGCACCAGGGAGACAACACACCATCCTGGAGTCTCATTTGCGATCGCAGAAACGCCTATCTATACCCCTTACACTAGAATCCCCTATTACTATAGCTCTACCCCTCTTTTTCCTCCTGTCCTGTGCAGCAGAGCCACCCCTGGTGCCAGGAAGTTGGCTGCTGCTGCCTTCCTCTGATAAGCCATCCCCCCCAACAGTACTCAAAGCGGTGTATCTATTTGAGAGGGGGATGTCCACAGGGGACCCCTGCACTACCTGCCTGCGCCTAGTACTCTGCCTGTTGGTCACCCGTTCCCTTCCTGCTTGTCCAACCTCTACCTGCGGTGTGTCCAACTCACTAAACGTGCTATTCCCGATGTCCTCTGCATCGACTTTTAGTCCCATTAGTTTCTCAAGTACTTTTTCTCCACTGATATCAATTACTTTAAGTTCCTCACTCTGATTAGCCCCTTGCTTCCCAACTATTTTTGGTATACTTTTTGAGTCTTCTACTGTGAAGACAGATACAAAATATTTGTTTAAAGTCTCAACCACTTCCTTATTCCCCATTATAATTTCACCTGTCTCAGCCTCTAAAGGGACCAATGCCTACTTTTGCTACTCTCTTCCTTTTTACATAGTTGTAGATACTTTTACAAACTGTTTTTATATTTCTTGCAAGTTTACTCTCATTCTATTTTCTCTCTTTTTACCAATTTTTTGGTCATCTTTTGCTGGTTTCTAAAACTCTCCCAATCCTCAGGCTTACTATTATTCTTTGCAACATTATAAGCCTCTTCTTTTAATCTAATGATATCCTTAACTTCTTTAGTTAGCTACGGATGGATCACTTTTCCCATGAGCTTTTATTTCTCAATGGAATGTATATTCATTGAGAATTTTGGAATATTTCTTTAAATGTTTGCCTTTGCTTATCTCCTGTCATACCTTTTAATCTAACTTCCTAATCTATCCTAGCCAACTCACCCCTCTTCCCCAGCAGATCCTTTACTTTGAGATTACTAATTAACCCTGTCTTATTACACATACAAGACCTAAAATAGCCTGCTCCCTGGTTGGTTCCATGACGTATTGTTCCAGGAAACTGTCTCAAATGCATTCCATGAACTCGTCCTCCAGACTGCCTTTGCCAATTTGATTTGCCCAGTCTATGTGGCGATTACAGTCCCCCATGATTATTGTATTACCTTTGTTACAAGCTCCTATTATTTGTTGATTAATACTCTGTCAAATGGTATAGCTACTATTTGGGGACCTATTAACTATTCCCACCAGAGTTTTCTGCCCCTTGTTATTTCTTAGCTCCACCCAAACTGATTCTACTTCCTGATCTTCCGAGCTAAAATCCTTTCTCACTACTGTCCTTATGTCATCCTTTATTATCAGGGCTATGCCCTCCTTTTCCATTCTGCCTGTCTTTCTGAAATGTCAAGTGCCCTGGAATATTTAATTCCCAACCTTGGTCACCTTGCAACCACGTCTCTGTAATGGTTATTAGATCAAAGCCATTTATCTCTATTTGTGCCACTAGTTCGTATATCTTGTTATGAATGCTTCGAGCATTCAGATAAAGAGCCTTTAATTTTAATGTTTTATCATTATTCCCTGCTTTCACCTTATTCGCTGATGCACTTTTATCATTAATCTCTCTGTCCCTTCCTTTCACACTCTGCTTATCTTTACTCAAATCTCTACACTGCTTCATTGCCTTGACTTTTCTCTTTAGATTTCTAAAGTTCTTCTCACCTGACCCATCCCTCCCCCTCCCTTTTTAGTTTAAAGCCCTATCTACAGCCCTAGTTCTTCAATTCACCAGGACACTGGTCCCAGCCCGGTTTAAGTGGAGCCCATCCCAATGGGGAACCAGCTCCCTCGTTCCCAAGTACTGGAGCCAGTGCCCCATGAACCAAAACCCCTTCCTCCCACACCACTCGTTGAGCCACGCACTCTCTGATCTGCTTGTCCCTATGCCAAATTGCGTGTGATTCAGGTAACAATCCAGAGATTATTACCTTTGAGGTTCTGCTTTTTAATTTGGACCCCAACTCCTCAAACTCTCTCAGCATAACCTCATTCCTAGTTCTACCTATGTCGTTGGTTTCTACATGGACCACGACAACTGGATCCTCCCCCTCCCACTCCAAATTCTTATCCAGCCGTGAGGAGATATCCTTAACCCTGGCACCAGGCAAGCAACACAGCCTTTGGAACTCTCGGTCGTGGCTGCAGAGAACAGTATCTATCCCCCTGACTATACTGTCCCCTTTCACTCCCCCCACTTGAATGGCCTCCTGCACAATGGTGCTATGGTCAGCCTGCTCATCCATCCTACAGGCTTTTCCCTCATCTACACAGACAGCAAGAACCTCATACCTGTTGGACAAGGGCAAAGGCTGAGGCTTCTCCAGCACTGCACCTGGGGTCTCCTTACCTGCCTGAGTTACAGTCACACCCTTCTGTCCCTGACCACTAACCAGACCTGTACTACTACCTAACCTAAGGGGTGTGACTGCCTCCTGGATCAAAGTGTCCAGGTAACTCTCCCCCTCCCTGATGCCGTGCAATGTCTGCACCTTGGACTCCAGCTTAACAACTCTGAGCTGAAGTTCTTCAAGATGCAGACACTTACCACAGACGTGGTCGTCCGGGATCGCGATGCTCTCCACAAACACCCACATGCTGCAGTTGCGGCACACCACCTACACTGCCATCCCTTTATAACCTTGTTTTATTTATTTAATTAATTAAAATCATTCACTGTGCAGACAACTCTGTGCATCAGCAGAGTACCTTTGGTACTTCAACATGGAATTTGATCAATAGTTTCGTGGTATGGATCAAACGCAAGTATTTATATACTATGGGCTCGAATTTCACAGAGCCGTGGAGGGGGGAATGGAGGCGTGTGGGGTGTTAAAATCGCAAAAAGTGTCGGGCGGGCCCAACCCTGCCTCCATCCTGCCTCCAAGCAATTTTCAAGAAATCGTGTTTACTGCTCCCGTCTCCGTCCCACCTCCAAGAGGTGGGATAGGCCCTTAAGGCCCTTAACAAGCACTAAATTGCCTCTATTATCCCATTTTGAATGGCCTTGGTGATTTTAACCCTTTTCCAATGTGAAGCACGCCTGCTCTGAAACACGACGGTGAAACCTGGTGGGAGCACAATTGGATTGCTGACTATTAGCTGCAGCTCCACCATTAAATAGGATACTTGATCAGCCATCATTTGCAGGTGGCAGGACTTTGTTGTCTCAGGTCTGGAGGAACTTTTAGAGCCACAGCTGTGGAAGTTTGGAGCCTGACACCCATCTCCAGTGTGCCCTCCTGGGAAACCCCTCTCGCCACTTTCACTGAGCGCTTCCTCAACTGAGGCATATACCAAGTAATCCTAAGCCCTCAATGTGGAAGTCCCATTCGCGAAATGACACACACCACAACTACAGCAGTAGCCATCAGATTTTTTTATTTACATTAACCTTCTGATGGATTTTTAACATTAAACATCAAATTTCACCCTTGTGACTATTTGTGCAGTATCTTTCTCTTGTGCAGTGCTCCTACGTGGTGCTTCCCCTGTGGCTTCAGCAGATGTGGAGGCCCCTTGCTTACTTTCTTGCTGCTCCTGTCTCCACACCTTTGGCGGGCATCCTCTGGGGTTGTGAACCTGTGAGGGCTCGCCAACAGTCTGCTGCTCCTGTGGCTGTGCAGGGGTTGAGATGCCAATCTCAGTTGGGTGTGGACTCTGGTAGGGCTCTGACCTAGGGCTCTGCAGTGGCTTGGAAGTGTGAGCGCTTGGAGAGGAGCCCCCACTTCCTTGGTGTCTGCCACCAACTTCCCTCTTATGGGTCAGGTCCCCCTCAGCGCTTGCAAGTGGCTTGAGAGCACCTTACTGCATATCAGGGGGGCCATGGGGACCCGTATCTGCACTGGCAGTCCTACTCAGAAGGACTTCCATGAAGGTTTGGTTTCTCTGTTCAATAGATGACCATCGCTCCTCCAGAGATGTCATTCTATTCAGAACACTCACCATGTTTTCTGCACTCTGGCGACTTATCACCTCCACGGAGGTTGCCATCCTTTCCATGGTGATGTGTTCATGCGTCAATGACTCCACAAAGGCTCTGCTCATGTTCGCAATGGACTCCTCCATTTGCTCCACACTCGCAGTGACCCTGGAGACAAAACCTGCCAGAGACTCCTGCATCTGTTCCTGGAGTTCCAGCACCACTAATCTTGTGGATGGACCCAGAGGCAGTGGGTCAGCATGTAGCTGAGCCGAGCTGGCAGAGTCCTGCGCCCTCCGACGAGGACTCTCCCCTACTGTCCCTGTCTCCACCATCTGCTGATGCTCACTTGTGAGCTGCGATACACCAGGTGACAACACTATATCTCGCGAAGGTCCCACCGAGGTGTGAGTGTCTGCACTGGTGCTTGGTGCGCTGAATTCTGCTGATGCTGCGCCCTCAGAGGTTGCAGCTTCCTCTGAGGAGTCTGGATGCTCAGGCTCTTCCTCCTGGCTAGTGGGGACGGGTGCTGTCGATGGTCCTGTGGGGGAGTAAAGGAAAGAGTCAGAGATGTGATGCCAAGATTACATGCACATTGCATATTGCAGATGATCATAAGTCCATCTGTAAGAGCTTCAGAATCATTATCAGTGACTCATGCAATGTTAATGAGAGAGATGGAAAACTATTCTGTCACTAGCTTGCTGTGATGCACCCATCTGTCCATCCCCCACTTGCGCATCATCCTCCACTCCCACGATCTCCAGGACCGCCTCCTCCCAGGGGGTGAGCTGGGCTACTGAGGGTGGCCCTCCTCCTGTCCTCACTCTTTCCCTCTTATTGTGAGCTCTCTTTTCCTGCAATGAGGGAGACAAGTGGAGTTTGAGTGAGAATGAAGGAGTAAGTGTAGAGAATCCATAGCATAGATGCTTAGAAGGAGACAAAGATGGAGTGAGGTGGCAAGACCAAGGGCCCTCCATGTGTAAGTTGTTTTCATAGCATCACAGTGATAGGGAGTGTGAGGGCTGCATAGTCGAATAGTTAGGTGAATGTGACCATAGAGAGAGAGGGAATGGGTAAGGGTGCATGGATGTCAGTGTCAAGTGGATGTGGAGGAAGAGATTGCTAAAACTGAGCGCTGGTGAGGAGAGGCAATGGGGATCAGATTGAGGGTGATGGGAAAGTCATAGTCACTTTTCCAGTGCGCAGAAGGTCATGAAACCTCTTCCTGCACTGAAGCCAGGTTCTGTGGGTTATCGACAAAGAGTTGACCTCCTGGGCCACCTGGATCCACACAGCCTTGGTCTGCTGGGGAGGCTTCTTCCTCCCTGAAGAAGGGAAGAGCACCTCTTGCTCCCTCCACTAAAGCTTGCAGGGCAACGTCATCAAACCTGGGAGCAGACCTAGGTCTCTCGCTGGTCATTCTGCCTCCAGGTCCCTCTAACGTGAAAGGCCAAAAGGTTGGCAGTCTGCAGCAGGAATGATGATGTCATCGGAGGCGAGTTCCAGACTTAAAAAACCTAATTGGGCCATGGGTTCCCACATGCTGGAACTCAATTGCCCACTAAAGTTAAAATCGCATCATTCTCCAACATCGATTCAGAATCGGGTGGCTGACACGAAAAGCAGATTACATGACCCCAGCCTGGCCCAGTAACAAAATCAAGCCCTATATCTAGGTTCTAATGAAAGGTCATCAATTTGAAATATTACTTCGGAATTTGTAGTTGTAATGATGGCAAAAGTCATTATTCTGTGAAACTGACAGCAAGTTCTGGCGTCCGCACATGCGCAATTAAATGCGGAAATCCCGAAGTTGCTGTCAGTGATAACTTGCTCCTCCACAGATGTAATCAACACAGAATCAGTGATTTGACGTGAACTTCAACTTTTTATACACTGTTGCTGTAAAAACCATTGAAAAAGTTAAGTCTTGTTGAATGAGGTGTAACTGAGTACTAAGTCATAATTACTGCTAACAACCTCTCTGGCCCTAAAAAACTAATTTTTAAGCCTGGTGTGTCATTCCCTCCATTTCATGATAAAAATTCCATAGTTTTTTAAATAGTAAAAATTAATTTTTTTTAAGTTTGTTTATGATATCTCAGCTTCTATCTTAATCCCGTGTGTATGTCCCAATCTTTATTTTGTTCTCTGTAAAATGATTAAAAAGTGAATGATAATCGGTGATTTTTACTTCCTGGTTTGCTGTCTGTTAGAATTCTTCAATCTGATTGGCTGCTCAGCCCACTTGATGGTTTCACTGTTCCTGGACTCCACAGATCCCCTATAGATGATGCCAGAAAGAAATTGATGTCGTAATAGGGGAAATCAACACCACAGAGCCCGCTAAATCTTTGTGGGCGCCGTCCCTTCGCCGCTGACTGCAAAATCCGGGCCATTAACTGTTTCCCTCTCTGCACAGATGCTGACTGACTTGCTGAGTGTTTCCAGCATTTTCTATTTTTATTTCAGATTGCCAGCGTCCGCAGTGTTTTGCTCTTGTTCTAGTGTTTATATGCTGAGGTTTTCAATCTTTTGGCCTTCTGGAAGACTGGGGATGCTTGTCAAGTGTAGGGGAGAAGAAAGAGTTAAAACCCTGTTGATTTGTGCAAAATCTTCTCAGGTTTATTCTATGTAGAGGCTGGGGACTTAACAGTATTTTAACCCAAAAATGGGAAGGCATGAAGTGTTGGATATGGCTTGTTAAGGAGGGCTGCATTTGCATTAGAGAGCTGATCTTGTAAATGGATGGAAAGCTAGGATGGAAAAATAGACAAGGCTACGCTAGAGTGCAGTCATAAATTTAAAACATAGAACAATAGGTTGGTTCTGACTGGATTTACACTGCAGCTGTCTAGCATCAGCGCAAAACATTTTGCTTCATACTGATGCTACACTGGTAGTGTAAGTACAGCCAAAGTCTCTGCTTCAAATGCAGTCTCCATTTTGTGAAAAGGAGTGAGCATTATTTAGTTTGGAATATGATCCTACCCAACCGGCTGAATGCCAGAAAATGAGTTGCGTACACAAAAATGGATAGGAGATTCTGCAAGAAATAGGACTCCTGATATGCCAAGGTTTATCTAAATAAGGTCCAACTAAATATTGGGAAGTCCAAAGCCATTGGGGGGGATTTTAACCCCATAAAACGGGTGGATTGGGTCGGGTGGGAGGTTAAAGAGGTTAAAAAACTGAATTCCGACCCCACTTCCGGTTTTAGCAGAGGCAGGACGGGAGCGGGCAGCAAGAACATCCCTCCTCAGATAAGGTGACCAAAACTGCACACAATACTCAAGGTGTGGTCTCACCAAGACCCTGTACAACTGCAGCAAGACATCCTTGTTCCTGTACTCGAATCCTCTCGCTATGAAGGCCAACATACCATTTGCCTTCTTAACTGCCTGCTGCACCCGCATGCTTATCTTCAGTGACTGGTGCACAAGGACACGCAGGTCTCATTGCACTTCCCCTTTTCCCAATATATTGCCATTCAGATAATAATCTGTCTTCCTGTTTTTGGCACCAAAGTGGATAACCTCGCATTTATCCAAATTATACTGCATTTGCCATGCATCTGCCCAATCACCCAACCTGTCCAAATCGTACTGGAGTTTCTCTGCATCCTCCTCACAGCACACACGCCCACCCAGCTTTGTGTCGTCTGCAAACTTGGAGATATTACATCTAGTTCTCTTGTCTAGATCATTTATATATATTGTGAATAGCTGGGGTCCCAGCAGCGATCCCTGCGGTACCCCACTAGTCACTGCCTGCCACTCGGAAAAAGACCCGTTTATTCCAACTCTTTGCTTCCTGTCTGCCAACCAGTTCTCTATCCAAGACAGTACCTTACCCCCAATCCCATGTGCTTTAAGTTTACACGCTAATCTCTTATGCGGGACCTTATCGAAAGCCTTTTGAAAGTCCAAATACACCACATCCACTGGTTCTCCCTTATCTATTCTACGAGTTACATCCTCAAAAAATTCCAGTAGATTAGTCAAGCATGATTTACCATGTTGAATTTGTCTGATCCTGTCACTGTTTTCCAAGTGCTCTGCTTTTACATCTTTTATAATGAACTCTAGCATTTTTCCCACTACCGATGTCAGGCTTACCGGTCTATAATTCCCCATTTTTTCTCTACCACCCTTTTTAAATAGTGGGGTTACAGTAGCTACCCTCCAATCCATGGGAACTGTTCCAGAGTCTATAGAATTTTGGAAGATGACTAGCAATGCATCTACTATTTCTAGGGCCACTTCCTTAAGTACCCTAGGATGTAGATTATCAGGCCCTGGGGATTTATCGGCCTTCAATCCCATCAATTTCCCTAACACCATTTCCCTACAAATACTGATTTCATTCAATTCCTCCCTCTCATTAGACCCTATGTTCCCCAACATCTCTGGGAGGTTATTTGTGTCCTCCTTTGTGAAGACAGAACCAAAGTATGTATTTAATTGGTCTGCCATTTCTTTGTTCCCCATTATAAATTCCCCTGATTCTGACTGCAAGGGACCTACGCTTGACTTCACCAATCTTTTTCTCTTCACATATCTATAGAAACTTTTACAGTCAGTTTTTATGTTCCCTGAAAGTTTACTCTCATAATCTATTTTCCCCCTCTTAATTAATCCCTTTGTCCTCCTTTGCTGAATCCTAAACTGCTCCCAATCCTCAGTTTTGCTGCTTTTTCTGGCCAAATTATATGTCCTCTTCTTGGATCTTATGCTATCCCTAATTTCCCTTGTTAGCCACAGTTGAGTCACCTTTTTTGTTTTATTTTTATGCCAAACTGGGATGAACAAATTCTGTAGTTCATCCATGCAATTTTTAAATGTTTGCCATTGCCTATCCACCGTCAACCCTTTAAATAATGTTCCCCAATCCATCCTAGCCAACTCGTGCCTCATACCATCGTAGTTTCCTTTATTTAAATTCAGGACCCTAGTCTCTGAGTCAACTACTTCACTCTCCATTTTAATGAAGAATTCTATCATATTATTACCTAGAAACTGGTTCACGGCCGATTTCAGGCACAAACCCAACAGCAATCATGAACTCCACCCCAAAACTGACGTGTGAGAGGACCATGGGAAATTGGTCCTCGAGTCATCAGAACATAACTGGCATCTCAATTTTGCAAAGGAGCCTGAAATAGGCATTTGGCCTCCAATTTGCATAGGCAATGGGGCTAATGCCTGATTTAGGCGGGTGACCTGGATGACTATGGGTGTCCTGAAAAATGGGCGTTGCACAGTCCAATTACTTGGCCAATCTCTCCAATATGCAGATCACACTGGATGGAAAAGCAGGTTTAATAGCCAGGTTGTCAGATTCTGTTGATAATGATCTCTAGCACTCTCTGGTGCTGAAGTTCTTTCAATGTTTCATTAAAGGGTTAATTTTGTGTTGCCTTTGTAGAGTCACACTCCTTTTGAGCGTGGCACTCCTGCTGGGAGTGTGAAATCAATCCTCAAAAGGGAGCAGTACTGCACCAACTCCGTGTTGCACACATACAGAGAAATTTCAATAGGCAACTGCGCAAGTGAACAAGACAAGAGTTACGCAAATTATACTGTACATGCCAAGATGACAAAGAAAATGCCATGCTCACCCCTTCCCAATTCACACTGCTCCTATGTTTAAAGACAAAACTTGCACATAACCACAGGCAAAGTGTAATGGGTGGTGGAACCCATCGTTAGGCTTCAAGGGGATATAGACAGGCTAGGTGAATGGGCAAGAACATGGAAAATGGAATATAATGTGGAGAAATGTGAAGTTATCCACTTTGGTAGGAAAAATAGAAAAGCAGAGTATTTTTTAAATGGTGAGAGATTGGGAAATGTTGGTGTTCAGAGGGACCTGGGTGTCCTTGTACACGAATCACTGAAAATTAACATGCAGGTACAGCAAGCAATTAGGAAAGCAAATGGTATTATTACAAGAGGATTTGAGTATAAGAGTAAAAACATCTTACTGCAATTATATAGGGCCCTGGTGAGACCACACCAGGTTTTGATCTCCTTACCTAAGGAAGGGTATACTTGCCATAGAGGGAGTGCAACAAAAGGTTACCAGACTGGTTCCTGGGAAGGGGGGATTGTCCTCTGAGGACAGATTGAGTAGACCAGGCCTATATTCTCTAGAGTTTCGAAGAATGAGATCTCATTGAAACATACAAAATTCTTACAGGGCTTGACAGGGTAGATGCAGGGAGGATGTTTCCCCTGGCTGGGGAGTCTAGAACCAGGGGTCACAGTCTCAGAATAAGGGGTCGGCCTTTCAGGACTGAGATGAGGAGAAATTTCTTCACTCAGAGGGTGGTGAATCTTTGGAATTCTCTACCCCAGAGGGCTGTGGAGGCTCAGTCGTTGAGTATGTTCAAGGCAGAGATCGATAGATTTTTGAATATTAAGGGAATCAAGGGAAAGTGGAGATGAGGTAGAAGATCAGCCATGATCTTATTGAATGGCGGAGCAGGCTCGATGGGCCAAATGGCCTACTCCTGCTCCCATTTCTTATGTTTTTATTAGAAACTTCTCCTGGAGCAGTGGTCAACACTCTTGGCAGCAGCAGTTTTTGCACTGTCATGTAGCCCTGCACATGTAGCAATAGACACTGCCAGTGAAGCAAAGAACACGACTACAACAAAGGAGGCACAAAGGCACTGATGCAAATACTTAAAATAAAAACTGAAAATGCTGGAAATACTCAGCAGGTCAGGCAGCATCTGTGGAGAGAGAAACAGAGTTAACGTTTCAGGTCGGTGACCTTTCGCCAGATGTAAATACTTTAGAGTTAGTCGCAGGTACAGGTAGCAGGGCTTCTGCATCCTCTGCAGCTGGCCATGCAATCACTCACTAGTGCTACCACTACAACCAAGGAAGACATATTTGCAGGGCACAGCCAGTATGTAAACGCTCATGGCACATAAGCAAAACACATTAAGCACAGACTCTCATGCACGGAAACTTAAGATAAGATTTATTCTTGTAATGTGTCAGTTGACCAGAAGTAAACCTAACTGAACATCTGCAGTTCTCTGCAACCAATCTACAGGTTGAAGCAAATAACAGTTCTGTAATTGTAAATATGTCCATCAGTAAAGGAGCATGATTGTGGAGTTCACCATGTCACAAATTCCTTCTGCATCTGTCTGCCTGCTTGCAGTGACTGGTCTGCTGTTGGTGGTTGCTGTGCATCATCATCCTGCATTTCCATGGCTTGTAGTGGCTTACCATTAGGTCCATGATGAGGCCTCTATCTATAGCAACATAGTACAGCATGCATTAAGCACACCTCTGCTATGACATATGACTGTCCAAGCATCTAAAGCTTTGTGTTAATACCCCTCATCTCTGCTCAATGAGGGCCTTGGTTCGACCATGTGCCTTACTGTAGCTATTCTCAGCTGGAGTATGGGATTGTGCAGAGGTATCATCAGCCATGATTGAAGAATATAGCCCATATCAGTAAGGAACCATCCAGCCATCCTTTCTTTTCCCTCAAAGTGCTGCAGCATGCTTAATTGCTTCAGAATGAAAGCATCATGTGTATTCTTCTCATCCCTCCTCCCCCACCCCCCGAATCATGCATTGAGTATTTTCTCGCACGAATCACATAACATTTGCAATTTTATAGAATAACAGGCCTTGCTATTTAGATATGTGATAGGATTGATGGTGGCCATATCAAATGATACCTGCTTACAGCCGATGGTCCACTGTACCCTGAGAAGGCCACCAATTGGGAAAACCATACCTGCCTCTACTGTTACTGAGTGCTTCTTTCTGAAGTCTTTGCAGCTGGCTACATTGTGATGCAGAGATTCGGTCCCTTCCTTAATGGAGTATTGCCTGGCTAACTCTGGAAATATACCTGGTGGGAGCCTGGAGAAACTTTGGCGTAAAGGTTAAGGCCAGTGGTGACTTTCACTGTAGCTGACAGTGCAGTCAAGATTATAGACTGTCTCTGCAGATTTCTTTCACTGGTGTGGTGATATTTCAAAATCTTAGGCTTCGCTAAGATCACTAAGTCAAGGTCTGACCTGGAGCTGAAGACTCCCTTTTCGATTTTCACCTACCCTGTGTAATTCTTTATAGGTTTTTCAAGATTGACCTTTTACAAGTAAACATTTTTAAATTTCCTTTCACATTGATGATTTTCACAGTACTCATTTCTGGATAGGAGCATTCCTCGGAGCAATACTAAATATGGATGAAAAGCACGATAGTGCCTTTTTATGGAGTTTTTCTTTTTACTTCTATTTTTTTACCAGCAATGCGCCAGTTTTTATGCATGTTTATTTTCACTAAAAATGGCCAAGAGGGCTACAGACATGGACTGGCCAGGCACTCTATGTCAATGGGTAATGATGGTCACACTACAAGATCTATACTTTTCACTATAGCACTGCAAAATGATTATATCTGATTGTCAGGAAAACTGTCCAGTGTATATATTATATGTTATACAGATTTAAATGGAAAGTCACTTGTGTTGGAACCAGAATTTCCAATCTCAACCCCTGCAAATCATCTGGAGTAAAGTGCCTCCATAAAACAATCCTGAGATGGTTATACACAGTGATTAAAAATGTCACCTCATGCACAACAATGATGCAAGCCATGTAAAGTTCTCTCGCTTTATGGAATTTTTATTCCATCCATATACATGCATAGTAACAACATTGT
Source organism: Somniosus microcephalus (assembly GCF_052327205.1). Classification (NCBI taxonomy): domain Eukaryota; kingdom Metazoa; phylum Chordata; class Chondrichthyes; order Squaliformes; family Somniosidae; genus Somniosus; species Somniosus microcephalus. The sequence goes on along the minus strand of NC_140993.1, from coordinate 213,547,969 downwards.
TGAGAAATAATTTCTATCAGAAGTAGAACAATATTCGTTTTATCACCAGTTGCAGTATAGGTACCCAATTATTCAGATTTCATTGTCCCCAAAATGATTTTTGCAACAGCAAACTGCAACTACTAATTATATTTTCAATAAAATACAGCAGAAAGGTTTTAACCACTGTTCAATACTGCTTCCAGTAATGTTGTTCATATTAAATTTTGCATTTTACAGCAAATGTTTCAAAAGTGAGACAAAAGCGTCAGCAAAGGAAAGTACAGTACAGATTACTATACAAGAAAGTTAACAACTTCAATAAAACATACATACCTCAGTTTAAGAAAGTGGATAGGAACAAACTGCTACATATATATCATCTTATGCAAAGCCTACTGATTACTGTATATGCTGATATATAAGCTGCAATTTAGGACTGAAAATGTTGTATTAAATATGAAATGGAATTTGTATGCCATTTTAGTAGTTTTTAAGGCCTACAACACCTTCTTATGTTTGCAGTCTTAAAATGAATGCAACTTATATTCTGGCATGTACAGGGAAGTTGCAACAAATACAGGGATAGTCGAATACACAAGTGCTTTACCTTACCAGTTTACCTACAAATGCTGTCTCTATGTATGTGACTCAGACCTCTCTCTACTTTACAGTGCAAACCGTAATTATTACACGAGAATAACTATACAATAATGTTAAAAAGAATTTCAGTATAAACTTCTTTAAATAAAAATTGAAATTTAACCACAGCTATGAATACTGCTTGGAAAATAAATTAATTCCGGTGAAAAAAAGCACTGACATTTCACATTAATATCAAGACTTATGAACAGCATTATGAAATGACAGACTAGCCTCAAGCCATTGAACTACACAGCCATCCCTTGATTGTCCTGGTGTAACTGTCCTGATGTAACTCAAGCAGCATTTTTTTTTCTTTTTTCTTTTTTATACAAACTGTGCATGGCCAACACTATACTACAGACAGATGCAGTGCATGACAGTAACTTTCATTTGACATGTTCTGCAGCATGTGATGAGCAGTAGAACTTCTTGTGGGTTATAAAGTTAGACAAGTTATTGAACTGAATGTCACAGAGGCGACAGTATTTTCCGCTGTTTGTGGGCTGAACAGAACCACCAATACTTTTTGGCGTGTGGACTAATTGCTCTTCTAACGAAGCTTTAGATGTGGGTGAGGCATTTTCATTCACAGTGACAGGACTCTCAGATACCCAAGGAGGGGATTCATGGCCATCCACTTGTTGGGAACTCTGGGATAAGCTATCTTGATGTGGGTTGCCCGAGAAAGGCCTGTCTTCCTGTTTTATTCCTCCATTGACTGCTATCATGCCCCTGCTCTTTGGTATCGATGGAACAGGTTCCTTCTTCTGAGGAGAACATCCATTGGATACAGGCTGGTCTCGAGGAGGATCAACCCTATCACGTGTGGCTTGCACCAGCTCGTCTATCTCACTGCGTATGAAAACAGCTCCTGAGATGTAGTCAGCGGGCTTGACCCCATAATATGGAGATAGCTGCTCAGTCCCTGTCATCTTCTTTATTGCTCCAGGGTAAAGGCAATGTGGGTAGAGCAAATTCCTGTTTTCTTCCTTAGCAGAAATGAGCTGAGCTGCCTCACTGAAAGCTTTCAGCCCGTGGAGGGTTGCTAACTGTGGGGGGAATGTATTTCCATTCGGGGAGACCAGCTTCGAATTTTCATTTTTCTCACATTTGATTATATTCCTTTCATTGCTGCCTTCAGGGCTGATTGCTTCACTTTTCACTAAAGCACTTTCCCGTTGCTGCTCTTGAAATTTTGTTTGCTCTAAATGGCCTACTTCACCACGTTGGACACCCATGCCTGGGCAAAAGTTTTGCTTGTGAGCAAGGTAACTTTCTACTTTGTTAAAACTAATCTTGCACACAGTACATTCATGGTAGTCCAAAAGTCTTTTAGGAGAACAGGTTGTTTTCTCAGTTTGAGGTGAACACTTTTTGCTTAGATCCATAGGAAGATCCAGCTCCATACTGGCAACTAAAGGCAGTGCAATACTGCACTTGACAGAAGTAATGTTTCTAGTCCCTGGGACGGGGGGCTCCATTTGCTTTCCAAGAAACATATCACACCTCTGGTGGGAGGTTTCACCTAGATTCTCCAGTGATTCTTGAGAAGATGTTCCAGGGCTACCCATGGCCGATACACTAAGAAAAGCTTGCTGGACCATCTGTGATCTTTGTTCCTGCTCTGGGAGTGACATCTCGTACATCTTCCGCCGCTTGCGACTACGTATGGTTCTTTGCATTGCTGGCACCTTATTTGCTGCCATACGTTTCATTGGTGGATCATGGCGCGAGGCGCAGTAGTACTGCTTGTGCACAGCATATGTTTCATGTCTGCTAAAAGTTATATTGCATGCTTCACAAGTAGTTTTATTCGGATCGTTAGCAGTGTCCAATGTGGGAGTGCTGGGGCTCTTCACATCCTTGGACTTTCCATTGAGTTGTTCATCATTGCTGCTGGTAGATGACTCTTTCTTCAACTGCAATGAATTATCCTTGTCCGGACTTTTTCCATTAGAGCCTACTGCATCTAGGACTACAGAGGAGTTGATGCTGGTTGACTGAAGAAGTGGATTTTCTGGATCAGGTAGATGACAAAGAGCACTGTGAATGTTAATGGGACTGTGCCCACTGCTGGGACTTACTGTCTCTGGCACCTTCTCACTGGTGTTGGCGAAGTCTGGGGACTTGGCTACGTGCTGCCATCGGGTGCTGCAGTAATGCTTCTTGTGGATCAAGTAGTTATCCAAATTGTTGAATGTGATATTGCATTCAAAGCAAATGGCCCCTTTTGGTACAAGTGGACTGTAAATGACAGGAGGATAGTTGCTTCCACCCTGTCTTAACCTGCGATGTACCAGTTCAGACATTTTAGCTAGGATTTCTGAAGCTTGAGGAACCATGGAAATATCCTGGGAGAGAGCAAACTGAGAAAGGAAGGGGCCCATTGGGACAGTGGATCCTATGTTGGGTTGAATTGGAGAAGAAGCAAGCCGTGGGCTGGATGGCTCTGATTTGATTCTGGCGTATGGGAAGCTCTGCCTGTTTCCTGCAGGCTGTGTTTCATTCTTCTGATTTGTTACACCCAACTGTACATTTTTATCCACCTTTTCTCCCTCAGTGTCAGAGCATGCTTCCTTATTCTGGCTGACCCCTGGACTTGGCGGGACTTCCTGTCTGCTTGCTGCATCTGCTGCTGTTGACTGAAAAGCGTCCTCGTTGTCGAGCGGCGAGTGTTCGTTTTCGCTTTCCCTTCGCAGCCTCCTGCCCTGACTGTGATGGAGCTCCTGGTGCTGCAGCAGCTTCCTGTGGCTCTGGAAACCAAAGTGGCAGTGACTGCATTTGAAGGCAGCTGGTGTGAGGTGAGTGAGTACATGGTGTTGGAAGCTCAGCACATTGTCTGCCATGTACTCACAGATGGTACACTTCAGGCTGGCACCAGCAGAAAGGGACTCTTCAACTTTCAAACCTGTTCAGAGAGAAAACATTTTCACTATTGTAGTTCCATTACAGCCTGATAGTAGATTTGCAATGGAAAGCGTGTATCCACAAATCAAATAGTAAATCTGCTCAGTATTGTTTGTGCACATTTATTAACCTTGTCATAAACTTCCTTGAATTTGCTTTTACTTTTTTTCAAAAAAGTTGATACAGTATTGACAATGTACAGTATCTAGCAAACCAAAAACCAGCCAGAATTCTGTCTTTTAATGTACCTCTGCCTTTTACAAAACTATGAACATGGAAGGTTTTGAAGAAGTTAGTATTGCTAAAATAGGAGAATGGAGATTTAAAGAGGCTAGAAATGACTGCCAGCAATTTTAGTGCATAAACGGTTACCTCATTAGGATGATATTCACCTGTCCGCTATTATAACGTCGACATTAACTCTTTTAAAATAAATGAGTTAGTGCCTGCATTTAAACAGCAGACAACACAATGTCATATAAATGCATTAAACATTCATACATTAATATTGTCAGCAGCCACTTCCAGGCTATTGTGCTCCTCTGGCGATTTTTAAGGTATTTTAGGTATGTTTAATTGAAGGGCAAATGACTAATGATGTAAGAGATTAGACAGCCTCTCTTTCTTTTGTGCAAAGACCATATAACCACACCAGAGTGTGTTTTTTGTTAAATATCAGAAGGAGTGGCCATCTTACACCCTTTGAGCACTGCGTAGGTACTTCTGTACATTATATCTTTATGACAAAAATATAAATTATTAAGAAATGATCCAAGAAATAATATATTTCACACATAGTCTGCTCTTGCAAACACAAAAAAATGCTGCATCACTGTGAGTACGTTTGCCAAAAATCTTATGTATTAATCTCTAGCTTGTTACAGGGTAGAAACTTCACAATGTTCTAATTCATACACAATGGAGGAGAAAGCTAGACAATCTTTTATCACACTGACCAAATCAAATTGTGCGTTGACCAAATCAAATGTTGTGAATGTTATATAAAATAGAAAGGGATGCGCTGAAACTGTTGAAAAGCTGTAATACAATCTCAGAATTCACTCAACCATCAATCCTGTGACTTCTAACTTGATCAGGACCCCTGACTGTGTTATAGCCTTGCAGCTACATCCAAAGCCAGTAAGGCATCTTCTACAATTAAAAAGTATAATATATATTATATATCTGTAAATATATATTTATAAAACAGGGAGAGAGAAACAGCACAGTAGACTTTAACAGAAACCATTTTGTGGAGGTTATCTAACAGTAAATATAGAACAAGTTTTCCAATTGTGTGGGCCTTGCAAATGGACGGAACTCATGGGCTGTGTGCACGCGCAATTTCTCACTATGTACATATTGTGCTGGGAGCACCCAATTGGAAAACTGACCTCAGTTGTCAACTTTAAATGCTGCAAAAGATGTCCAATACTCAAAGGGTTAAAGGCCTATTGAAATAGATTCCCGCTTTGAATATAGACAATAAGAAGAGATGCTATCTTTGTGGTAGGTAACTTTTATTCAATACAAGTCTTCCTAAACACACCATTTTTCAAATAGAAAATTTGGCAACAAACACATTTAAATATTTCAGTACAACATAGCAAAACAAAGTACTTTCATTCCTAACAGTATGTTATCTTTACCCTTTGTACATTTTTTTAAATTAATACACACAAAAAAAATATAATTTTATTTATTTCACTTGAAGATAATATTGAGAAAGTAATTCATCGACCATGGCACTAAGCTACTTGTCAGTGGATCTAGACAGGGGTGACTTTCTCTCAACTTTCCTTTCTCCATGCACTTGGGCTCCACTTGGTACACTTGATGGTGGCCCAGCTGAGGTCGAGAACCCAGCATGGCTGGGATTGAAGGCATGAACCTGTATCCCACCAGTGTGCTGCAATGTGTGGGCCCAATTTTATTTGCTCATGCTTTTGAGACTTGCAATATCATTTTCTCAATGATCTGCTGTTGAGTTTATATTAATTTACTGAAACCAAATCTATGTGAAAAAAAGGACAAAGGGAAAAAGCAGAGAGCATGGGCTTGATTTTAACTCCTCCCACCTAATGGAAACCAAATTTCAGGTGGGAAGGGTACCTGGTCCAAGCTGGCGAGATCCTCTTTAAATATGCAGATCGGGCTCCAATTATTTCATTGTTATTTTAACCCGAGGCCTGAGCGGGGGAGCAGTGGTGGTTTCCCCACCAAATCTGGAACAGCAGCCAGGGCCAGCAGAAGCCGAGCAAAGTAAGTTTTACATTTTTTTTTTCGTTTACTTGTGGGCCAGGAGGAGCAAGAGTGCTCGTCTGATCCCCACAAGTAAATGCTTGGGCCTCTCATGCCCAGGGCTTCCTCTCCTCTTCCTGACTGGGATTCCATCCTGGAGCACTTACCTTATACAGAGACCATACCCCTCAGACTGATTTTAAGAGCTGGGCAGCGGCTTCCCCGTCACCTTGTGTTTGTTTTGGTTGAGAAGTCAGCAAGCGGCATGATAATGAGGCTCGGTCGTTAAAATCGCCAAGCCTGCCAGCTGCCACTCCCATACGGGCACATTGCTCGTTGCCCGGGAGTTAAAATCGAGCCCAGTGTGTCTGCATGTGCTGGAAAGGTCACTTTGGCTTACAGTAGTCCAATTATTATAGCTACAATATCTCAGTGACACTTACATGCTGTTGCATTTGCTGTGCCACTTTAGGTGTATATATGTGTTTATTATAAACTATACTGATACCCAAATCAACTGTAACAGCTGAGATTTTTAAAAAGCACAAATACTAAGCATCTGAAATAAAAAATAGAAAATGCTGGAAATACACAACAGATCCGTCAGCATTTGAAAATGGGTTAACAGTTCAGCTGGTGACCCAAAACTCTAACGCACCATAACCTTCCTCAGACTTAGTTGGTCCTGTCTCCACCCAGTTGAACTTGTGTGACAGACAGGAGTAATAAGCCCAACACCCTATGAAATGATGCAGGTAAGTAGGAGAGTACAAGTGCCATCATTGTAGCAAATTTGCATTGAAAATGGCAAACCTGGTGGGAAATTCATTTGGTAAAAACATTATTTGTGTTTTTTTTGGTTCCCTCTGCTTGATGTTTTTTCTCCCTTCTCTTTTTTTTGCTGGTCTCCTGGTGGATGATATTCTAAAACCAACCACTGGGAGCTGTGCAGGAGCAGCTTCATATTGGTTCTTGCTCACTCTTTGTGAAGAGGCATTTGGTCTCACCCTGGAACCTGCCTACAGCAGTACTGTTGAGATCAGCAATTCAGCATGTGGGGGCATTGTAGGTGTTATCCTATGCCCCACCTTGCTATGGCATCCTGATTTGCTATTTAATTTAATTGACTTATTATTGTTCGTGGGTTTGCAATATTAGCATTGCACCATCTACAATGCCAATTAAGGAACACTGTTCCTTTAATTTTTTTTACCATGAATGAACAGCTTAGCTGGACAAATGATGTTTGCTCCAGAATATACTTTCATTGAGGTAGGTTGCTATTAATTTAAGTCAACTTATCTAACACATGCACATGTACGGATACTCTGATAAGACTTCAATAGGGATACTGCAACTTCCCCATTTAACATAAAGCTGCATTTTTAGATGTGTTTTGTAATGGCTGGTTTGAGATATAGTGCTATTCAAATCATTTACTATCGGTGAGTACTGTGATTACAATGTAACAGGCTAGAAACACCATCTTAAATTATCCCTTCAGTCCAGTCTATGTAACTTTCTAAACTCCATTTTGTGGCTATCAGTGAACTGGCAATGCAAATTTCAAATTACCCCATGGTGACTCTTACCACTGTGTGAATTCATGTGAATTTCAAGAGCCCTGGCATTGGGGAAGCTCTTGCTGCATTGTGGGTAAGGGCAGACACATGGTTGCTGAAGAGGACCAGCCTCTTTCTCCTCTGATAGTGAGGATGCTTCCCTCTGTCTCCCACTGCAGTAGTACATGAGGTGAGCCTGCAGGTTCCGTTCACTGCGGTACCAAATTCCACATGACTTGCATGGAAAGATATCCTCTGCAATGAAAGAATAGATGTATATTATAGTATGTGTGAAATCAGGCAGTTTTTATTCATTAAAATGATAGTGCATGCACAATCTGAGGCTGTATTACATTTTTCCTCTTCCTCAAGATTGTGGAACAATCTTCAGCAATTTAGTAACAGGTTCCCATTCCATTTTTATCAAAATTACCAATTATGCAAAGTCCATCATATTAAACTTCTTTTTAAACATATATGGTGAATTCAGGTTATATTACAATTATTTGCCAAAAAAATATAAAATTAATAAAACCTTTGTTCAGTTTTTGTTCTGCCAAAGTTTCGTTAAATTGGTAACTATCTAATCTTTGACCTTGGCAAGATCGTCTCTGCCTCTGCAAAACAGAAACAGAAAATGCTGGAAACGCCGAGCAGGTCAGGCATCATCCAGGGAGGGAACAGAGAAATGAACGTCACAAATATTTCAAGCACAGACCATTTGTTTTGACAGAGGATCCACACTCAAAAGTTTAATTCCACTGATCTCCCCAAAGATGCTGACTGACATGCCAGTATTTTCTGTTCTTCTTTCAGATCTCCAGCATCCACAGGTTTTGCTTTCCACCTCTGCTGTGAAGTCGTTCAAATAGATCCTGTATTCTAAACAGACATGGGGCAAAACGTTTAACTTCGACAGAGGCGTATCAGGAGCAGTAGCAGATCGACTGCCCTTTACACACCACCTGTTTCTCCTTTCCATTGATTTCAAATGGAAGGAGAATCAGACAGCCCGTCCATTAACACCCACTTTATCCCCACCAAAGTTGAATGTTTTGCCCATGGTGACATCTGTAATTGCAAGAACATCAACTAATGAAAGAATAAAAATCCATGACACAAAAGGTAAGCAGTAATGGTGAGGTTCGTTCTCTGACCCTGCCCTTTGCATTTTTCATCACATGACTTAAAGGGGTACTGTTTCATTTGTTTACAGTGGTACTGTGAGATGATGTAAACTGCATCAAAAAGCATCAATGAGTTTACAAGATACTGTCATGAAGAAAATGACATCCTTCTGCTTTGCTCTCTTCCCTCAAATAATGCAAGGTTTGTCGAGACGATAGTACTCTTTTAAGAAGAACTGCACAGATTTGGGAGATCACACAAGACATATAACATGTACATTTATCTAATGCAAAGTATAAAGAAATATGATTCATGAGATAAATGATAAATATCACAAAATGTGCTTGTTGTAGTGCAAGAGAACAGATGAGATATAAGTGATTTGTATAGAGTCTGGACTCAGGCCAGTTAACCGGCATTAACAGCCCTCATGTTGTTACATTAAAGCCAATCTGGGCTGAAGTTTCTCAGCTTTACTGCCAAAAAGCACAGTGTTATGTCTTAAGGCAATAGTCACAGCACTTGTTTGGCTAACTATATGGAGTTCATATTAGTTAGTTTGGTGTATATGAGAATAAGCTGGAAAGTTAAAAGAAATATTTTAACAAAACAATGATACTGGGGTGAAATTCCTCTTTGCTGTAATTTTAGTGTAAAAGTTGGTGAGAGTACAAAAAATGCGATCCCATTTTGTACTCACACCAACTTTTTCACTTCATTTTCAACGTGAGGCACTTCCTGCTCTTTCTACTTAATCTTTAAAAGGCAGATTAAAAACTATTTTCTGCTTTGTTACATAAGCACAATTAGTTAGGTTAAAAACAAAACTCAGGTTCAAGAACAAAAGCGCAAATTTTGAACTTACTGTTGACGATTGCTGTGGGTAAAATGGATGCCATGGCTGCTTGTTGAGGCAGCAGCTGTATTGTGTCCAGGAGGCGTGCTGGATACATGCCCTCTGTGATGGCCATTTGGCTGACAGCTTGCAGCCTTGAGTCAAATTCCACAGCAAATGCAACCAGTTCCTCACCCTCCGACAGCATCTTAGTCATTGTGCACCAAAGCTGGCCACCTGAAAAAAAAGAAAAGAAAAACAGTTTTGTAGATTAATTGCAAACTAAATAACTTATAAGATCTATTAATCTTTATTTATAAGATCCTTCAAGATCTTGATAAGATTGTCTCTATTTTACCTAAATAATGTCATCACAAAGCCAAGCTAAATTATTCTTTCAGTTCTAAGAGCTGATCTAGCTATGTTCCTTTTCAATTGTCAATGTCATTGCTGTTTATGGGACCTTGTGTGACACAAATTAACTACTGCGTCTGCAAGCAAGACAACAGTGACCACACTTCACGGAGCCAGGGTGTATAGAATCATAGAAAGTTATAGCATGGAAGGTCGTCATTTTGGCCCATCATGTCCACGCCGGCCAACAAAGAGCTATCTAGCCTAATCCCACTTCCCAGCTCTTGGTCCGTAGCCCTGCAGGTTAGAGCATCCCAAGTGCACATCCAAGTACTTTTTAAATGTGGTTAGGGTTTCTGCCTCTACCACCCTTTCAGGCAGTGAGTTCCAGTCCCCCACAACCCTCTGGGTGAAGAAATTTCCCCTCAAATCCCCTCTAAACCTTCCACCAATTACTTTAAATCTGTGCCCCCTTTTTTGACCCCTCTGCTAAGGGAAATAGGCCCTTTCTATCCACTTTATCTATGCCCCTCATAATTTTATACACCTCAATAAGGTCTCCCCTCAGCCTCCTCTGTTCCAAGGAAAACAGACCCAGCCTATCCAGTCTTTCCTCATAGCTAAGATTCTCTACTCCCAGCAACATCCTTGTAAATCTTTTCTGTACCCTCTCTGGTGCAATCACATCTTTCCTGTAATGTGGTGACCAGAACTGCACGCAGTACTCTAGCTGAGGCCTAACTAGTGTTTTATACAGTTGAAGCATAACCCCCCTGCTCTTGTATTCTATGCCATGGCTAATAAAGGCAAGCATTCTGTATGCCTTCTTAGCCACCTTATCTACCTGGCCTGCTACCTTCAGGGATCTGTGGACATGCACACCAAGGTCCCTTTGTTCCTCTACACTACTCAGTGTCCTACCATTTAATGTTTATTCCCTTTCCTTGTTAGCCCTCCCCAAATGCATTACCTCACACTTCTCCAGATTGAATTCCATTTGCCAATGTTTTGCCCACCTGACCAATTTATTGATATCTTCCTGCAGTCTACAGCTTCCTTCTTCAGTATCAACCACACAGCCGATTTTAGTATAATCTGCAAACTTCTTAATCATACTCTCTATATTCAAGTCAAGATCAATTTTGTGGGGCCTTCAAAATTGTTCATTTAATATTTAAGCCCCAGGTCCTTGGTTGCTGAGAATAATATGGTGGTCAACCTTTCAATCTGCCAGGCTCACGACCACTTGAATCAGGGGTATGTGTGCAAGTGTGTGTGTGTGTTTGTGTGTGTGAGTGTGTTTGTGTGGGAGGAGCGTGTATGTGTGTGTGTGTGTGTGTGTGAGTGTGATTGTGTGGGAGGAGCGTGTATGTGTGAGTGTGTGTGAGTGTGATTGTGTGGGAGGAGCGTGTATGTGTGTATGTGTGAGTGTGTGTGAGTGTGTTTGTGGGAGAAGCGTGTATGTGTGTGTGAGAGTGTGTTTGTGTGTGTGAGTGTGTTTGTGTGTGTGTGTGAGATTGTGTGGGAGGAGCGTGTATGTGTGTGTGTGTGTGTGAGTGTGTTTGTGGGAGGAGTGTGTGTGTGTGATTGTATGGGAGGAGTGTGTGTGTGTGTGTGTGTGTGAGTGTGTTTGTGTGGGAGGAGCGTGTGTGTGTGTGAGTGTGTGGGAGGAGTGTGTGTGTGTGTGTGTGTGTGTGAGTGTGTGGGAGGAGTGTGTGTGTGAGTGTGGGGGAGGAGCGTGTGTGTGTGTGAGTGTGGGGGAGGAGTGTGTGAGTGTGTGTGTGGGGGAGGAGTGTGTGTGTGTGTGTGTGTGGGGGGGAGGAGTGTGTGTGTGTGTGTGTGTGGGGGAGGAGTGTGTGTGTGTGTGTGTGTGGGGGAGGAGTGTGTGTGTGTGTGTGGGGGGGGAGGAGCGTGTGTGTGTGTGTGGGGGGGGAGGAGCGTGTGTGTGTGTGTGTGGGGGGAGGAGCGTGTGTGTGTGTGTGTGGGGGGGAGGAGCGTGTGTGTGTGTGTGTATGTGGGGGGAGGAGTGCGTGTGTGTGTGTGTGGGGGAGGAGCGTGTGTGTGTGTGTGAGTGTGGGGGAGGAGTGTGTGTGTGTGTGTGTGGGGGGGAGGAGTGTGTGTGTGTGAGTGTGGGGGAGGAGTGTGTGTGTGTGTGTGTGTGTGGGGGGGAGGAGTGTGTGTGTGTGTGTGTGTGTGTGTGTGTGGGGGGGAGGAGTGTGTGTGTGTGTGAGTGTGTGGGGGAGGAGTGTGGGTGAGTGGTGTGTGTGTGTGTGTGTGGGGGGAGGAGTGTGTGTGTGTGTGTGGAGTGTGTGTGTGTGTGTGGGGGAGGAGTGTGTGTGTGGTGTGTGGGGGAGGAGTGTGTGTGTGTGTGTGTGTGGGGGAGGAGTGTGTGTGTGTGTGTGTGTGGGGGGGAGGAGTGTGTGTGTGTGTGTGTGGGGGGGAGGAGTGTGTGTGTGTGTGTGTGGGGGGAGGAGTGTGTGTGTGTGTGTGTGTGGGGGAGGAGTGTGTGTGTGTGTGTGTGGGGGGAGGAGTGTGTGTGTGTGTGTGTGGGGGAGGAGTGTGTGTGTGTGTGTGGGGGGGGAGGAGTGTGTGTGTGTGTGTGTGGGGGGAGGAGTGTGTGTGTGTGTGTGTGTGTGGGGGGGGAGGAGTGTGTGTGTGTGTGTGTGGGGGAGGAGTGTGTGTGGTGTGTGGGGTGAGTGGGGAG